>NC_088880.1:30900090-31155639 GCF_032884065.1 Artemia franciscana | reverse complement strand
ACAAGATTTACAATACAAGACTAGGAAAGCCCCAATGAATATAAGTAACAATTTAAACTTCAACATTTGATTTTTAAAGTCGTATCACGATGAGGGGGAGGGAATCTTGGTTGCCCCTCCTGTTAAAACTATTAATAAATACTATTTATTCTAAAAAGTGAATGTTAAATGAAGAAAATCGCTGTTTTCAGGTATGAATAGGCCACAGTTTGGCCCACTTTTACCATCATAGCTTGCATAAGACTGAAAAAACTGAAACGGAAGACTAATTGAATCCAAGCAGAAACAAAGGAATTTTGGACATGAGAAAAATCTTAAGGAATCTCTGCCTTAACTCGATGCTGGATTTATGTAAATATTTCTTATACTTTCTGCAAATCAAAAATAACGAATTAATTAAGGTTTTAAGCGAAATATTTTCATAATTGATAGCAACAATTTAAAAGTAACTAAATTTGCTTATATAAAAATAGTAATTAATAAGTAAATCAATAATAATTAAATCACTTATATAGTAATAATCCTCAACGCCTCGCTCTCTACGCTAAAGTTTTACTCTTTCTCTCAACTCTACTCTTTAAAACAGTAAAAATTTAACATAAAGAGCTGGGCGTTGAGGAGCCCAATTAGATACCAATTTAAAAGTTACTACATTCACTTATATAGTATTAATATATCATAGTAATAATTGTATAATATATGTAATATATTATAGTAATAATATATCAAAACAGCAATATGCACATAATTTTTAACAATAAACATTTTCAGGAGAAAAAAATAGTAATAAAATAAACATAACAGATAAACTTAACTTTTATTATAATTCTTAAACGCCTTTTCCCTAATATATCCCTCAAATTATTCTTGTGCATATAAGTACGTTTAAATAATATAAAAGGCATAATACCCTACTACAAGCTAATAAACTGTTAGCGAACCAACAAAAAACCAGAGCGAATTTCCAACTGGACTCAAAATGCTTTCAGTGAGCTTGTAAGGCGTAATTTTGCTATTGGTGGCATTGGTGCATATAGACTTCAAGAATATTATTAAAATATTTGGAATACTATTATGGAATTCTTTTATTAAATATTTCATTTTAAATAAAAAAAAAGCTAAAGAAAAATTATTCTTTGGAATGAAAGTAAGGGATTGAGATATTTCTGACAGGAGGTTTGATGTTATGTTTAAAGAAACAAAACAAAACAACTGAGTTTGTTGTTCAATTTATGTATGCTGTGGTGCGTATCATGCATTTTTTCGGGTAATATGAAAAACTACAACAATGTTGATTAGTCTATAGATTTTTAGAAAGATAAAATTTACTTTTAAAAATGGCTAAAACAAGTCCAATTGAGTCAAATTTGCATTTTAGAGTCAATAAACACAAACAGAAAATAACAAGCAAATATAATCGGGGTTGACAGAAAAAAAAATGTTCAACAAGGTTGTTGAAAATGTCAAAACAATAAAAACTCGCAAAATTAGAACAGGATACATCAAATAAAACACAAAAAATATAAAACACAATTTAGTGAAAAAAAGTTAAAAACACATTTAGACAATAAAAAGAAAGTTCAAATTTGCAAAATAACCATTAAATAGTTGTAAGATAAAGTGAATTTGGGAGGGAGGGAGGGAGGAGGAGATTCACTTACTTAATATATTAAGTATGTACGTGATGAAAGCTCTTGTATATCTTTCAATGGAACATTTTATTGGGGATATGAAGGAAGATTTTTGTTCAAACAGAACAAAGGAGGCAAGATCAAAGGGGGAAATTGACTAGGGAAAAGGAAACTTAGTTGGAGGTTATGACAGGTATTGGTGGTGAAATGCAAGGAAATAGAAAGAGAAGGGATACAATTCCAAAAACATCCCCCTTGCGAATGTTGATGGTCTAGTAATTAAATTTTGAATTCTGTATGCAAGTCACTTGTTTTTCAAACTAAATCTTTTAGTTGTTAAATCATGTAATTGTCATAACTAGTCAACACAAAAGCTGCCAAATCAATGATTTACTAAACTATTGACAGTCGAAAAGGATACCCTTCGACAACCTAACTATCGACATAATCAGGTTTGAAGTCAGACAGGTACAGAGAAATTTACTGCAAGGTCTTTGAAAAGGCACTAAAATAGGTAGATTATACAGACAGCATAAGAAATTTAATTAAATAATATGTCAAACATTTAGAGTTATGCATGGCGTCGGGTTTAAAGCTCTCCCCCCCCCCCCTACGAAAATGTGTGTATTAGTGCTTAGCTATTTAACCCATCATAATCATTTTCCTTCTTTAGGGAGACTCTGGTGGACCGTTGATGATTGACAATAAGGGTGGCAAGGTTATTCAAGTTGGTATTGTATCTTTTGGTAACGGTTGTGCATTCAAAGACTACCCAGGCGTTTATCAGCGAGTATCCTACTACTTAGACTGGATTGAAAAAGTTATCAACGATTCGTAATAAGAGATGGCCCTGTCAGCACATGACATTTATGTTATTTTATTATTTATTGTATATCTTCGTAATTATAGTATATATAACGTCTAATACCAATCAATGATTCTCTTTTTTTGCTTTTTACAATGCTGTAGAACGATTTCATCATTTTTTCACAATAGTTTTTTGTTTTTTTTCATCAATAGTACGTAATGCTTTTGTCATTTCTTTTTTGGTATAAGCATATACCTATTTTTATGGCACTTGGTATTAAGCAAGTGACATATAGCGATCGTAAATTCTGTCGGTCGGTCTGTCTGTCCCGGTTTTGCTAGTTTAGACACTTCCAGATAAGCTAGGACGATGAAATTTGGCAGGCGTATCAGGGACCAGATCAGATCTAATTAGAAATAGTCCGTTTTGCCGACTCGACCATCTGGAGGGGAGTGGGGGGACGGTTAATTTGGGGAAAATTATAAAAATGAGATATTTTTATCTTATGAACTGGTGATCAGACCTTAACGAAATTGATATTTAGAAGGATATCGTGTCTCAAAGCTCTTTTTTAAATCCTGACCGGATCCGGTAACATTGGGGGGAGTTGGATGGGGAAACTTAAAATCTGGAAAACACTTTGAGTGGAGGGATCGGGACGAACTTGGTGGAAAAACTAAGTACAAGTCCTAGATACATGATTGACATAACCGGAACGGATCTTCTCTTTTTCGGAGAGTTTGGGGGAGGGTTAATTCTGAAAAATTAGAAAAAATGAGGTATTTTTAACTTACAAAGGAGTGATCGGATCTTAATAAAATTTATATTTAGAAGTACCTCGTAACTGAGATCTCTTATTATAAATCCTAGCCGGACCCAGTGTCATTGGGGGAAGTTAGGGCAGGGAGAACCGGAAATCTTGGAAAAGGCTTAGAGTGGAGAGATCAGGATGAAACTTGGTGGGAAAAATAAGCACAAGTCCAAGATAAGAGTTTGACAAAACCAGACCGGATCACTCTCTTTGGGGGAGTTAGGGGGGGGGGGTAATTCGGAAAAATTATAAAAAATGAGGTATTTGTAACTTACGAACAAGTAGTCAGATCTTAATGTAATTTTATATTTAGAAGGATCTTGTGCTTCAGAGCTCTCATTTTAAATCTTAACCAGATCGAGTAACATAGGGGGGAGTTTAAGGGGGAAAACGTGAAAATTGAGGTATCTTTATCTTACGGATGGGTAATCGGATCTTAATGAAATTTGATATATATATAAAGATCTTATGTCTCAGATGCTTCATTTTCAATTCGAATCGGATCCAAGGACGTAGAAGGTTCGAGGGGGGAAACAGAAATCTTGGAAGCCGGAAATCTTGGAAAAAGCTTAGAGTTGAGAGATCGAGATGAAACTTGATGGGAAGAATAAGTACAAGTTTTATAAACGTGATTGACATAATTGGAATGGATCCACTTTCTTGGGGGAAGTTGGGGGGGGGTGTTAATTTGGAAAAATTAGAAAAATTTTGGTATTTTAACGTAAGAACGGGTGACCAGATCTTAATGAAAAGTGATATTTAAAAGGAACTCATGTCTCAGAGCTCTTATTTTGAATCTCGACCAGATCTGGTGACGTTGGGGGAAGATGGAGGGGAAACCAGAAATCTTGGAAAACGCTTAGAGTGGAGAGATTAGGATGAAAATTAGTGGATAGAATAAGCACATATCATAGATAAATGATTGACGTACTGGACTGGATTCGCTCTCTTTGGGAGAGTTAGGGGGAGGGTCCGGTGCTTTTGCGAGTTTGGTGCTTCTGGATGTGCTAGGACGATGAAAATGGGTAGGCGTGTCAGGGACTGCACAAATTGACTTGATAAAGTTTTTTTCCCGATTCGACGATCAGGAGGGCTGAAAGGAGAGGAAAAATTAGAAAAATGAGGTATTTTCAACTTACGAGTGGGTGATCGGAACTTGATTAATTTTGATATTTAGAAGGACCTTGTGTCTCAGAGCTCTTATTTTAAATCTCGACCGGCATTAAGCCTCTGATTTTCCTTTTAAATCAATCTATTGATTTAATATGAATATATATATAATATCAATATCAATCCTGTACGGACTGTAAAGTCTAATGCCGTATCCTTTACCTTTTTTTTATTGATTCTTAGAGTTTTGCTAGAGCTTATGCCATATGAGCTCTTGGCTCTTCCGACTTCGTTACAATTGCCATATCTCTTAGCTTCTTTTTCTTCTTTCTTAGATTTGTTATCTTCTTTTCGTCACCGGTAAACAATTATTTTTGGATTTTTTGTGTTTTCAGTAATCAATGGTTTGGCCATTTTTTCGATAATCTATAAAGGTTTTACTATTTTTTTTGTCAACAGCATATAATGGTTTTGCCATGTTTACACGTCGGATTTGCTATTTTTACCAACAGCATACAACGGTTTTCCATTTTTTGCCAACAGTATATAATAGTTTCATAATTATTTTCTGCTAATAGTATACATCTGTTCTTCTTTTTTGTCATTCTTGTTATTTTTGCCAACAGCACACAACGGCTTTACTGTTTTTGCCAACAGCATATAATAGTTTGTGCTGTCATTACACGTCGGTTTGTCATTTTTCTCAACGGTACATAAGGTTCCGCTATTGTTTCCCCTCGGTACTCATCATTCTCCGTTTTGACAACGGTAGATGCCGTAAAAATTTTTCCATTTTTTACCAATAGAACACAACGGTTTTACCATTTTTTTTCTAATAGTAAATAGTTGTCTTACCTTTTTTTTGTCAGCGGTACACAATATGTTTGTAATTTTTGCCATTATTACACATTGGTTTTGCCGTTTTCATCGACGGCACTTTACAGTTATTCTTTTTTTTTACCAACAGCACTTAATGGTTTCACCATTTTTTGTTGCTAGTAGTAAATACCTGTTTTATCTTCTTTTGTCAATAATATGTAAAAGTTTTGGAACGTCTTCTCATCGTTACCTATCGGTTTTGTCAATTCTGCAAACGGCACTTGGTAATTTTTCTCCTTTTTTTTGCCAACTGTACATAATAATTTCTCTATTTTTTGTTGCTGTTAGTACATACTTCTTTTATTTTCTTTTTGTTAACGGTACGTAATAGTTTTGAACTTTTGCCATTGCAACACGTCAGTTTTGCCATTTTTACCAGCGGCACTTAACTTTTTTCTTTTTACCAACAAAATATATTGGTTTGCCCTTCATATTACCATCAGTTTTGTCACTATTGCCAAAGCTGCATATTAGTTTCTCCATTTTTTTTTTTTTGCTAAGAGTACGTTCTTCTTTTATTTTTACTTCATTCATCACCAGGTCACAATAATTTTACATTTTCTTGCCATTGGCACGCGCTCGTTTTGCCATTTTTTTTCGACGGTATATACGGAATTTGCCTGTTTGCCAACAGTAATACAATGGTTTCGCAGTTTCTGCAAATCGGTATATATCTTGGTCATTCTCCAATAAATTCAGAGCTTGTCATGCACTACGGTAAGTGTCATGTATAGTACCGTTTACAGTTCTCAAATACTCAAGGATGTCGGACCGGGTACATTCACCAAAAGCAGGCGTAGAAAGAAGCATTCATGTTGATTGGGGTGAACGGTGTAGAGTCTTCCTATCGTGGTATCTTTGAAGATGGTAGGTTGGCCGTAAACCCACTGGTTATCTACTTCGATGGTGGTACCGTTGCCATTGTAGGTTTTTTCAGTCATTTTACAATTAGAAATTTCTCTTTCAACGGTCTTCTTACAATTAAAAATTTATCTTTGAACGATATTCTTAAATACCTGTGTCCTGGTCGTCATTTATATTCCCTGTGTCCTGGTCGTCATTTGTGTCCCGGTATCCCAGTCTGTAATTTCTCTTTTTTTCTTTTTTCAGTTTCCTTTTCTTCTTTATTTTTCAGCTTCACTATGAAATACATATCGCCGAACCTTTGTTTTTTTAACTAAAATCTGGTAGTCATTGATGAACTTTTCCAAGTCAAAATCCCAAACCCAATCATCATCGCTATCATTTTCAGTTTTAATATGTTTTGACTCTCGCTGTCCAGGTGGATCTTCATCTAACTGCGCGGTTTTGCGTTCTTTAGCCTCAAGCCTGTTTCCTTGCTGTTCTTTTGATTCCTCGGCACGCTTTCTTTTCTGACTTTCTCTATCAGCAGCAAGTTTTTTGGCATAGACTCTTTGAGCATCTTCATCAGTCATTGTAAACTTAAACTTAATAGAATTCTACGCGAACATATGTCTTATATAACTTGAATGACGTCACCTTCAAAGCAAAATGATGGCAACTAATTTCATGACGTCAGCCGAAACATGACGTCACCTGATCCACAGATCCACAGATCCACAGACAACTTATTTTTATATATATAGATAGATTGCTATAGTGTGTGGCAAGAGTCCAATGATAAAATAAAGACTATTGCAAACGACATAAAATTCATACGGGGACTTTATGTGCTGAATATTATTGCATCAAACTCGCGGTTGATTACCGATGACTTAGCTGAATCCATTGAAGAATGGTCTCAAGAGATGTTAGTTATTTACGGTCTGTCTCGTCATAAAAAAATTTCCATAACGGTTGTTCGTCATAATTGCATTCATCAGGGCAAATGTATGAGAACACTTGCTTTGAATTGTACTTACTATATGAAATCTTAATTAAAATCAATCCCTAATAGCGCTTCTCCTGATGACTTGTGACAATTCACTGAAACATGGTAACAGGTGAAGACCTGTGACATCCCTGTGATACACCTTATCATATGCAAGGGTTTTCAACCTTGTTCTTGCAAAAGTAACTTTATAAACTAAACAAGATCATTGTATTTATTTGAACAGTGGAAACTTACGATTTCATTGTTAGATAGCAATGTTTCCTATATTCCCCCCCCCCCTCTCCTTGTTTTCCAGTGATTTTGTTAAAAATTCCCCTTTATTATAAAAACGGACATATACTTTGTATCATTTTCTTGAATAAGCCGTTTCCTTATTACCACAGCTTGCGGAAACTCAGACTAATCAGACATCATGACCAAGCCATAGAAAACCAAGCAAACTCATAGAAAATAACTAAACTGTAGAAATCGAGAACAACTCTAAAATACAGACCAATACATAGAAATCCTAATCAATGCATAAAAATCCACATGAATAATAAAAATCATATATAATAAAAATTATAAAAATCTAGAATAAAAATCTAGAGCAACCCCATAGAAATCATAACCAATGCATAGAAATCCAGACGAACTCACAAAATTCGAGAGATCAACATCTATAAATCCAGAGCAATGCTTAGAAATCCAGAACAATGCTTGGAAATCAAGACCAATACACACAAATCATGACCAGACCCTAGAAATCCCGATGAATTATTAAAAACTAAGACCAAGCAAAAGAAGGGTGGGGTGGCTGGGCCAGGCCGGCAAGCGCAGCGCCAACTGCGGGCCAGGGCGAGCTGGCACTATGTCAGCGCCTTTTTAAATGTCTGTAAATATACTCATGAGCTAATTTAATGTTGTTTTTTAATGTTTCATGTTGTTTTTAAATATATTTATGTAAATTTATAGTGCATTTATTTATGTATTGAAGAAACTATGTATTCTATTTTTTGAGTATTTATTCAATAGATTGAGGTCAGGTTTGGTTAGTTGTATTTTGACAATGGGGAGTAACTATCAGTATAAAACTCAATTCAGATTATTTCTTTGCAGACCATTAATCTCTGGCAAAAATACACTTTTAACAAAAATAATACAAAATCGTAACCAAATGTTTTTAGAAAATCATAAAAATATCTATTATTGCTATAGTGTGTGGCAAAAGTCCAATGATAAAATAAAGACTATTGCAAACGACATAAAATTCATACGGGGACTTGATGTGCTGAATATTATTGCATCAAACTCGCGGTTGATTACCGATGACTTAGCTGAATCCATTGAAGAATGGTCTCAAGAGATGTTAGTTATTTACGGTCTGGTCTCGTCATAAAAAAATTTCCATAACGGTTGTTCTTCATAATCTCATTCATCAGGGCAAATGTATGAAAACACTTGCTTTGAATTGTACTTACTATATCCTCACTAATAAGTTCTCTTATAACTTTAAACAAGCAAATATATCCGGGTGAACTGGGATTTTTATCCTCGGCATATTTTCAAGTTACTAATAAACCCTATAGTTAATTTCTATTGGATCTCAACCAAAAAAACACCCAAAGAGTTACGTGTAGTCAAATATATTCTTGATAATGAAATTAACGTATATTTACCCGTGAAAAGTAAGCAAGTTCATTAGTCGCCATCATGACAACAAGCCCACTAGACTTCATTAGTCACCATCATGACAACAAACACACTAGACTTGAGATCTCTTGTTCATGTGGACAGGGTTCAAGTCATGGTGTTGCTGGTTATTTGGATTGGATCATTTACTTGGCTCTGTAAACTCAACCAGAGTTGACCCAGTTCTAAATAGATACTTGAAGAAGGTAAACACTGTTTACTAAACAGGAAGGGTGTGCAAATGCATAGAATGACAGGCCCAAAGCCCCTGTTAAACTTCCTGGCTGAAAGGCCATAAAACAAAGATCAGCACTGCCAGTAGTGACTTTAAAAGTCCAGTGTTGTATTCTTTTTTTTAATCTAATTGGCATGTACAGAAAAAATGTTGCTTAGCAATTGGTATCTTCCTATATGAGGAGTTAAATCACCTAAAGTAGGTGCTAGGAACCTCCAGAAAATCTGTTGACCTCAAGAAGGAGCATTCCTCCATTAACTACTACTGTTAGTACCTCCCTATTTTATAAACTTAGAAGTACCTGCAGTTAATATGTGCTAATGTACAAATTAATTAGCAACTAAAATATAAAAATATCAAATATCTACTAGTTTGAACTTACTTGAGATCCACTAGGCTGCAGTAAAAAGAAACAAAGTTAAGACTAGTCTGGTGTTTTGGTGGCCACTTATTCTTAATAGTAAAAAAAAACACAATTCAACCAAAGAAAAATTAAATAAAACAAATCAATACAAATTCAAGACATTTGGCTCTTATGTGCCTGCAGACACAGAAGCTCCCATTATCAATCCAAGTGCTTTTCCCTGACATAACTGAACAATTTTAGCCAAATACAGCATACTTTTGTATTCATGCCCCTGTTGCCAATGAGTAGAAAGTCTCATGTTACCCTATAAGGCTTGCATCTCTGAGTACTACATTGGTTTCTGTGAAAAACAGCAAGAATAGTCAAAACTAATTCAGCTTCACACAGTTTTTAAATTACACTGAATTCCAAATTATATTTTCAAACTTATAGCATGGGACTATCTCAAGCACCAATAAAAAGGGGGGGGGGATATTGCAAGAGAAATAAATATTATATTTAAAAAGACCATCATTTAGAGAGTTAAGTACGGCTCTAATTTTCTTATCATTGTGTTTCCTTTAGAAGAGCAGCTCTAATGCAATTATACCATTCTCCTTGTGCTCTAATTTGTCTCAATTTCTTGCCGAAGTTGCTTAAAATACAATTAGTATTAACTATCAAATCTTGATTAATAACACATAATCTTATAAAACAAAATCTACTCTTTTCTTTAGAATAAAGGAGGCATGACTTCAGCTTCTTTACCTTACTTTAATTACCTGAATTCGCATTTTGGAGGAAAATCAGGTCCAATCTTGGAACTGTTTGGCTCCATTGTTGAGATGGCAGTTAAAATATTTTACAAACAATATAAAAATGGGGTTTTGACTGTGTTTATAGTGAAACGCCTTTCGAATAAGAGTTTGCTAGGATAGATGCAACTAAGGCCCACTTGGTAACAGTGGCCACAGATAGATATGATCAAGGGGACCATTCTCCTGTAATTAAGAGTTGACAACACCACACAACGTCAGTTTCTGATACAGTATGCAAGTTGGCTGGGTATAACAAGCAGCATCAGCATCCTAGCCCAACTCTTTTGTATACACATACATATTAATCACAACGTATGAGACACAGATGATGGGCAGCTAATCCTGAAGGTTTGGCTTTCCATTGCTTGTTAAATCCCCTTTTGAAAACTTTGGCTGATGCAGAAGGTGCTGTCTCCTCATTTAAAACAGTTCCAATCATTAATGAACCTCTGGCTTAAGAGATCTTGCCTAATTCTACAGTTAACTCTGGGCTTGTGAAGCTCCTTAGAATGATCTTGTGTTTGTCTTTTGTTGGGTATCTGAGTAAAGAGTTTATTTTGGGGTTGGTTGGCAAATTTATATGTGAGTATTATGTCACTTTGTTATTTTTTTTTATTCTTTGCAAAAGATCTAATATCCTACAGCAAAAACTAGTTGAGGGATAAATTGTAAAGAGAAAAACAGGGTGATTTTAGAAAAGGTAGATGATGCAATGGCAAAATTTTCACTCTAAGGCTAATAGTTGAAAAGTCCTGAGTCATCAGAACCCTTTAGTCCATACACCCATAAATTATGAACGTGTGCTTGATTCAGCCAACAGAATAGCTTAAGTGAAGATTCTATCCTTATATGTTATAGCCTACCAGACACATATAATAAAGGGATTAGTGCTATGCACAAGAACAACATTGGTACAGTTAAGGCAGGAAATGAGGCTAATAAAACAGTTTTTCTACCATTTAACTATAAAGGAAATAGAAGCTCAATAAGTCTATCTGGCTATATATAGTCCAATATATAGGTTTACACAAAAATGAAAAAAAATAACTTGAACAATGGGATTTTTACCTTGTAACATGTAGCATGTCCATTAATCACATTGTGCTTACCTACATAAATTATTTTTAAATAATAATGGATATTCAACAATCTGAAATTCTTTCACAGCCATCTGTAGTCTAATATTTTTAACAAGTCAAAAAATAAATCCACAATGAAGAACAAGAGCTAAGAGCGCATATAGCACTTGTGACGAGGCAAGAAGAGCTAAGAGCCAAGAGATCATATGGTATGAGCTCTAACAAAATTCTATGAATCAATAGATTGATTTAAAAGGAAAATAAGAGGCTTAATGCCGGTCAGGATTTAAAATAAGAGCTCTGAGTCTCGATGTCCTTCTAAATATCAAATTCACAAGATCCGATCACCCACTCGAAAGTTATAAATACCTAATTTTTTCTAATTTTTCCTCTCCCTTTAGCCCCCCAGATGGTCAAATCTGGGAAAACGACTTTATCAAGTCAATTTGTGCTGGTCCCTGACACGCCTACCAATTCTCATCGTCCTAGCACGTCCAGAAGCACCTGACTCGCCAAATCACTGAACCCCTGCCCCCAACTCCCCCAAAGAGAGACGGGGAATTAAATCATTTAAATTTAAATCATTTTTAAATAATAATGGATATTCAACAATTCTGAAATTCTTTCACAGCCATCTGTAGTCTAATATTTTTAACAAGTCAAAAATAAATTCACAATGAAGAACAAGAGCTAAGAGCGCATATGGCACTTGTGACGAGGCAAGAAGAGCTAAGAGCCAAGAGATCATATGGTATGAGCTCTAGCAAAATTCTATGAATCAATAGATTGATTTAAAAGGAAAATAAGAGGCTTAATGCCGGTCAGGATTTAAAATAAGAGCTCTGAGTCTTGATGTCCTTCTAAATATCAAAATTCATTAAGATCCGATCACCCATTCGTATGTTATAAACACCTAATTTTTCTAATTTTACCTCTCCCTTTAGCCGCCCATATGGTTGAATCTGGGAAAACGACTTTATCAAGTCAATTTGTGCAGCTCCCTGACACGCCTACCAATTTTCATTGTCTTAGCACGTCCAGAAGCACCAAACTCGCCAAATCACTGAACCCCTCCCCTCAACTCCCCCAAAGAGAGCGAATCCAGTACGGTTCCGTCAATCATGTATCAAGGACATTTGCTTATTCTATCCACCAAGCTTCATCCTGATTCCTCCACTCCAAGTGTTTTCCAATATTTCCCCCTCCAACTCCCCCCAATGTCAAAAGATCTGGTCGGGATTTGAAATAAGAGCTCTGAGACATGAATTCCTTCTAAATATCAAATTTCATTTAGATCCGATCACCTATTCGTAAAATAAACATACTCCAATTTTCACGTTTTCCAAGATTTCCAGTTTCTGCCTCCAACTCCCGCCAATGTCACAGGATCTGGTCGGGATTTAAAATTAGAGCTTTAAAGCGCAAGACCCTTCTAAATATCAAATTTCATTAAGATCTAGTCGCCCTTTCATAAGTTGAAAATACCTCAATTTTCAGAATTAACCTCCCCAACTCAACCAAAGAGAGCAGATCCGGTCCTATTATGTCAGTCAAGTGTCTTAGACAGGTTCTTATTCTTCCCATCCAGTTTCATCCTGATCTCACTGCTTTAAGTATTTTCTAAGATTTTCGGTTCCCCTCAACTGCCCCCCCCCAATTACGCTGGATCCAGTTGAGATTTAAAATAAGAGAATTGAGTCACGAGGTCCTTCTAAATGTGAAGCTTCATGAAGATCCAATCACTCCTTTGTAAGTTAAAAGTACTTCATTTTTTTAATTTTTCTGAATTAACCCCGCCCCCCAACTACCCCAAAAGAACGAATCCGTTCAGGTTATGTCAATCATGTATCTAGGACTTGTGCTTATTTTTCCCACCAAGTTTCATCCCAATCCCTCCACTCTAAGTGTTTTCCAAGTTTTAGGTTTCCCCCTCCCCCCCCCAATGTCACCACATCTGTTCGGGATTTAAAATAAGAGCTGTGAGACACGACATCCTTCTAAATATCAAATTTCATTGAGATTCAATCACCAGTTCATAAGTTAAAAATACCTAATGTTTTCTAATTTTTCAGAATTAACCCCCTCCCCCCCCCCAACTACCCCAAAGAGATCAGGTCCATTCCGGTTATGTCAATCATGTATCTAGGACTTGTGCTTATTTTTCCCACCAAGTTTAATCCTGATCCCTCTACTCTAAGTGTTTTTCCAAGATTTTAGGTTTCCCCCTCCCAACTCCCCCCCTTATGTCACCAGACCTGGTCGGGATTTAAAATAATAGCTCTGAGACACGATATCCTTCTAAATATCAAATTTCATTGAGATTCAATCACCCATTTGTAAGTTAAATATTCCTCATTTTTTCTAGTTTTTCGGAATTACCCCCCCCCCCCCTCCCCACCTCAAAGAGAGCGGATCTGTTCCGGTTATGTCAATCATGTATCTAGGACTTGTGCTTATTTTCCCCACCAAGTTTCATCCTGATCCCTCAACTCTAAGTGTTTTCCAGGTTTTAGGTTTCCCCCTCCCAACTCCCCCCCCCACAATGTCACCAGATCTGTACGGGATTTAAAATAGATTCTAATTTAATCTGGTCAGGTCCCTGATACGCCTGCCCAATTTCATTGTCCTAGCTTACCTGGAAGTGCCTAAAGTAGCAAAACCAGGACTGACAGACCAACAGACCAACAGAATTTGCAATTGCTATATGTCACTTGGTTAATACCAAGTTTGGGGTTCCCCACCCCAAACTCCCCCCAATGTCACCAGATCCGGTCGGGACTTAAAAAAAGCTGTGAGACACAGTATCCTTCTAAATATCAAATTTCATTGAGATCCGATCACCTGTTCATAAGTTAAAAATACCTCATTTTTTCTAATTTTTCAGAACTAACCCCCCCCCAACTACCCCAAAGAGAGCGGATCCGTTCCGGCTATTTCAATCATGTATCTAGGACTTTTGCTTATTTTTCCCACCAAGTTTCATCCCAATCCCTCTACTCTAAGTGTTTTCCAAGATTTTAGGTCCCCCCCCCCCCCCCCCCCCAATGTCACCAGATCCGGTCGGGATTTAAAATAAGAGCTCTGAGACACGATATCCTTCCAAACATCAAATCTCATAAAGATCTGATCAACCATTTGTAAGTTAAAAATACTTCAATTTTTCTATTTTTTCAGAATTAACAGGCCCCCCACTCCCCCCCCCCAGATGGTCAAGTCGGGAAAACGACTATTTCCAATTTAATCTGGTCAGGTCCCTGATACGCCTGTCCAATTTCATTGTCCTAGCTTACCTGGAAGTGCCTAAAGTAGCAAAACCAGGACTGACAGACCAACAGACCAACAGATTTTGCAATTGCTATCTGTCACTTGGTTAATACCAAGTGCCATAAAAATCACAAACAAATGCAAAGGACTCCAATCTTGTTGGCCACTTTATTACTACAAAAAGGATTTAGAATTTCACAACTTCTCTGAGGCATTAAAGAAAGTTAGTGAATTACTATAATTAGGATTTACAAGTAAACTATTCTAAAGTAGAATTTGAATTGAAATAAGGTTGAGGTTTAAAAAAAGTTAAATACCATTTGGTTCTCATGTTGGCCAACATAGTTGACACTATTGTAGATTTATACCCTATAGAAAATTGATGTTTTCTTTTATAGCATCATTTTATTTATAACCCATTACAAAAAAACTGGACAGGACCCAGAAAATGACATATGTATATATTGCAACACCATCTCTTCCCTTCTTTTTTAGACTCCATATTTTTCAGTACTTTCTCCTTGATAACCAGGCTTAGTAATAATCTTCCTCTCTCTACAGAACAATTAAGATCACCAACAGAAGCTCTGTGACCATTTGATTGAAAGTTGGTGATGAACATTCAAGCATTGCTTTGTATTTTGTGCCAGTTTCTAGTTCCTGTTATTTTTGTTTCTATATTTATGGCCAGGTCCAATTGGAAACTACAGACAGGTAAGGGAGTAAGCTAAATCCTTCTCAAAATTATATTCTATGTGTGGATACTTGTTTTACCAGTTCTAAACTACAATTTTAGTTTGAAACTATGAACTTAGATTTCCTTGTTTATAAACAAGGAAATCTAAGTTCATCGTGACGCTGACTCCAATCTGAAAGCTTCAGCATTTTTTGTCAATAAAGTGAAAGTTTATTCTTTCAATGTTGACTTTACAGAAGTCATAAACTGCAGTTGCTGTCTTGATTTGATTTTCATCTGAAAGTTGAAGGCTGGCTTTTCTCAAAATTCTCTTTACAGTTCCTCCCAAGCCATCACATATTGATTTCCAGTGGCTTGTTGCAAAGAATGAATGTTCAGCTTTCCTTCCAAATTCTTCATGTTGGTTTGTTAGGTTTTTGAAACTATTTCTATTTTTGTATTGACCAGCACAGCCGTCAGTGAAATAATGAACTTGGTTTAGTGACCAAGAACAATGGTTGGAAATTAAAACTTTATCATCCTTTCTCAAGCAGAGTCAAGCTGGATGAATTGTGCATCCACCTCTGTTCTAGTGATAACTTTGAATTTCATTTTGAATGGTGTAAGAATAATTTTCACTAACATCCATTACTACAATTGCTGTATTCAAAGGCGGATCTTTTTTCATTTTTTTGAAAGTTTTAGACTTTGATTTTGTAATATATGGATGTGGGATTAGGTTTTCTACAGATTTGTTCAGTAAATTAATAAAGCCTTCAACGCTGATTGATTGCTTAACTATTTCTGTCCTGTCAGTATTAACCCATTGGCTTATGATTATTTTTTCTTCTAAATCATAATCTTCACTCAATTTTGCAGTTAAGTATTCAATCAGGGCATCATCAGATGGACAGTTGTCACAATGGCGTAGCATACACTCACTGTTTTCAACATTACAAACCAACATCTTGATCAAATCTTTGTAACTTTATGCTGCATACACATACCGTATGGGTACCTGCTGACCCAGCAAGGACACACCACTTTGGTCTTAAACTGCAAAATTTCGAGAATCCTATTTTCAAGTCGGGGCATTCCCATTTAAAACAAGAGTAAAGCTCTATCAAATTACTGAGAATAAGTCTTTTTTGCCTATAAATATTTTTTTTTTAATGCTCACTTTATCTTTTGCTCCAGGTAAAACTCTGGAATTCTCATCACTTTGGTAAAAGTCTGTGACAGGTTTAACTGTGTTTCGGAGAGTGTGTTACCTTTTTTAGGGTCAGGGATAGCTAGGATACCTTTCTCTCGTTTAAGTTTTCTTGCTTGTTTTACCATATATTCAGTCACCTGAAATTCTGTAGCAACTTTTTTCTGGCTCCAAAGTGAGAATCTGGACTTTTTGGGATCTCCCAACAGACATAAGTTTTTCTTTTAAAAGGCCCACGAGCCTATCAAAATCTTCTGCTTTTTCGATAAAATTTCTTTCGTCTTCTTTTTCATCTTCTGATATTTCAATGTCATAACCTAGAGCTTTGGAGATTTTTTTCTTTACTTCTTTTGTTACTTTTTCAACTTTTCTTTTGCAATACAATCCCTTACTATGTGATGGCAAATTATGAAGTTTAATTGGAGTTAAACCCAAATCATCTAAGGCTGCATTTGTTTGTGAAAGGGAGACATTTCTAGATTCAAACGAATCCAATTCAATCATTAGTTCGTTATCAGATTCATTTTCAGTGATTTTAGTTTTTTCTTCACATAAGTTTCGACATGAAGGGCATATCTTTTGTCCAGGTTTAATAAAAATATTTTTTTCACACAATTGTTTTGAAAAACTTAAAGATACATTTCTTAGTGACTTTTTATTGGCTTTTTGTGTTTTTTTAATGGATCTATGCATACTGTTTGATATTTTTCAAACACACTCAGAAAGTAGTAGCTGTGATGGGAACAAACATTTTTAAATTCAATTAAATCGATTCCAGATCTAAGTTGAATTAATTCTTTTTCTTCCTCGGTTAATTCTGATACAGATCGTAATTTTTTGGAAGGTGTAAGGTTTTTTGGAAGGGGAGTTAAGGGCTGACATGGTGGAAAGGAGTTCCACAAATGGGATATATGCCGACAGGTTGGAAAAGAGTTCCTTACCTGAGAAAATAGTAGATAATAAAAGAATCAAATAATTTTTGAAAAAGATCGAATAATAATCTGAAAAAGCCATACATCTTTTTTGTTTATCTGTTAGCCTATGTATCTAGGAGTATTTAAAAAAAAATATGAACACTCTACCAGGTCTGAGACCTGAGATATTGCAATTTTAGTAAATCCTGACAATGGTTTACAAATAAAAAAAAATTTCTGATTATAATATTTTTATTATTTTTTGGAGTTGAGATAGGTTAGTGAATGTATTTTTTCTTTATTTTAAATATATTAATTAAATATTATGCAAAGTTTCATGGTGATATCTCAAATAGTTTTCAAGATATTAATTTTTTAAGCTACAAGTTACATTGCAAGATGCAAAATTCAAGGCCTAAAATCACGTTAAATTAAGAAAATTAAAGAATTTGTAGAAAAAAAAACTATAAGAGATAGAGAAGTAAAATTTGGTATTTATCAATAGGATAGCAAATGCAATAATTGTGCCAAGTTTCATCAAAATCTAAAGAGGTGGGTTTCAAATTAATTATTTGCTGGGTGATTTGACATGGAATGACCCTTATTGTAAAATTGATTTTTGCCTGAAATGACCCTAGTTCAAATTGCTTCAGCTTTTGAGTCTGAAAGTTTTTCTTCCCTGAGTCCATGATTATACTTGACACTTATAATTCTAGCTTGCAGTGAACTTTTGACTTTGTATTCTACTCTTTCTGTTTCATTCACTTTCTTAGAAATTAATTTCTCCAGTTGGCTAAAAAGTCTAGTTCTACATTTGCTGTTTGATAACCCTATATCTAGGGCTGGTATTGCAGCATCTAATTTGTTAGTGAAAGAATTTAAGTTAACTTCAACCATCAGTTTTATTGCTATCTTGGTATAGCCAACAATACAAGAAAGAAGAGCAAAGATGTTGCTGATTTCTATTGTTTCTTTGTGATCAGTTTCTGAACAGTGGACTTTGCCCAGTGCTTTTTTTCTTCTGTGAGATTGCACACTATCAGATCTGAGGAGACCTTTGATTTTTTCCATTGCATCTTCTTCTATTGAGAATATGATATTTATGAAGAATGGAACAAGACAAACTTCCTTAAGAGATGTCTGAACTATTACTTTGATTATACCAGAGTTGTTTGTCTGTATTTATTTCATGCATTTGGAAAAAAATAAAAAGCTGGGACCAAATTTGAAGTCTTTTATATGGAAACCTGTCTAAAACCTATTCAACTTGAAAGTTAATTTCAAAACTATGTTTTTCTTGCTTTTTGGAGGCAATTTGGTATGCTTTGATCCAGTTGAGTTCCATTTGAAAATGTACTACAACAGAAAGAGAGTAAAGAACCCAAAAGTAGACAGCAAGCTAAAATGTGTAGAGATCAGCAGCATAGTAATACTGCTATGCAATATACATATTTAAGTTAAGTCTAATATCTCTAAAACGTGTGACACTTCAATATTCCAGCCTTGTAAAGGATGACCACTTACCAGGACTGCCCTGTAGCTTACAAAAATAAAATTAAATTAGGTAAAAAATACAAAAAGTTTGTATATTAAAAGTACATGTTGCAAAGCAGCAAAGTGTTCAAATCTAGTATTAAAAATTGTTTCATTCCTTCATATCCTTGGTTTTATGAATCGTTACAGGGGTTTTAAGAATAAGAGAAAGAGGTCTAGTTTTAAATAAGCTTAGTACAAACTTGCAATTTCATGGAAACATGTATTAACAACATATTTCAGCTGCTTCAGACATTTTGGAAAAAAAGACCATGATTTCCCAACAATTTCTTTCTCAGTAGATCCACTGGAATTACTTGGCTTACTGATGGAAATATTTTATAACATAGTTTTAGACCAAAAATTATGTTTTGTAAGGGTCTATACAATAAATCGTTTTCTAGGCAGTCAATTGGTTTTTGTTGAATTTGCATGGCATGGTTCCACTTGACTTTTCTGAAGCTTTTGACAAAGTGTGTCACAAGCAACTCGCAATTAAAGTATGTGCAGTCAAACTTGAAGAGAAATCCCTGCTCTAGATCCTTGAGCTTCTTTATTTGCAATCTTAATGTGTTCAGTTATTTGATGATTCTGGTAATAGTATTCTTTCTTCCTCTAAAGATGTTCTGAGTAGAGTTTCTTAAGGAGCTCCACTTTGGCCTCAAGGCCATTTTAGTCTATAAGTTATTGAGGACTAACACTCTCCCTCTATTATTCCCTACTGTAGGTACCAACTCAAGAACTAGAGGTCATCACCTGAAAGTTGTCAAGAAGTCTACAATATATAGTGTCCACACTCAATTCTTTTCATCATATATTGTCAACAGTTGGAAAAAACTAGCTTATGAAATAATTACTGCTGAATCCATTGATGTTTTAAAACTAAGGCTAAATGCTGAGTGGTCCTCTAGAGAGTGTGAACTCAATTTGTATGCTACTGAACTTGAAATAGTACCTGGTCACAAATGAACCTTGTATACAACTCAAGTCATCTTCCAGAGCTGTATAATGAAAAATCCTTAGATTACTCCCAGCTGTAGTGTATATATATATATATATATATATATATATATATATATATATATATATATATATATATATATGTCATATGTATACTGAAGTTTCTCTTCACTCAAATAGTTCCTATCATTGAGGATATTTTTGTCTAAAAAAGTTTTGTCTGATTCTCACACAAACTCAGGGCTGAGTAAAGAGCTTATTTTGAGGTTGGTCAACATATTTATATGTGAGTAGCATGTCACTGCACCTGTGTTGGATGGTCTGAGAAGAGAGTTTTAGTGTAGATAGCCTTTCAGTAGATGGTTTCTCACTAAGTCAAGAGATGCACTTGGCCCTGCTTTTGCACACCTTAAACAGCTGCATATCACTTTTGTAAAAAGAAACAACAGGGCAGGCTCCAAAGTCAAGAACAGGTCTCACAATTGCCTTATATTAAGTTTCAAATTCTGCAAAGAATTCACAACCCCAAAAATAGTGACAATCCAAAAGCTTATAGTGATAATTGAAAAGGATGAAAATGGGAAAAGAAGGAAATGGCCAATTAACACTTATAGCACATTATAAAGTAAAAATTTCATTGTTTTTATTATTATGATTTATTTGTAAACCTGTCATACAAAAAAAGAAAGATAGAGTATTAAAAAAAAACTGAACATAAACAAATGCAGAGCACACCAAACACTTCTAAAAATCACTATGATAGCATTAGAGACCAAGGATGGTTTAGTTTCAAAAGATGCATATTATATACAGAGAAATGCTTTTCGGCAGATATAAGTCTGCTAAGCTAAATTTTCTTACAAGATAAGAGTTCATGAGTCCATGGGTGGGAAATATGGAAGATACTTTGCAAAATAAAAGAAAACTGAGCAAAGTTTGGACTTGGGCCTATCTGTTTTAGAAAATAGGGGTAAGATGACTGGTACTGGGACACTTTGATAACTCTGCCTATTCTGGGACAGAAGCTTTGATTGGATTGCAACATGTCCAATATTGGGACAAAAGACTTTAATCTTGGATGGATTGGGTCTGTCCAATACTTGGTTTGGGTGTCCCAGAACAGGCAGAGTGATCCAAGTGTCCCAGTACTGGTTGTCTTACCCAATGTTCCAAGACAGTCCTATCTATAAATAATGCAGAAAAGCAACAGAATTATATAGCCAAAGACTATAGCCTATAAGAGAGCAATGGGGAGGTGGGGGGGACGGGTTGCTGGGGATAGATTGTCAACAGCATGACAAAAACCATGAAAGTGAGCTTAAAATTAGTGATTAAAGAATCCTCTTTTGTTCTAGCTTGTCTCCTTCTAGAGAGCTGCTATTGTGCAATTTTAATGTAAAGTGAATTATATCTATGAATGATGTCCAGAAATTTTCATAGCTGTTTTAAGAATTTTGTTGGCTAGTGGGTAAAATTTTTGCAGTTCATATAATGGATTTACCAATAAAGTCAACATAGGCCTACCACTCAATGACTTTTTATGTTCTTTATAAATATTATAACCACTTCTATCAAAAATTCAAATTTAAGCACTTTTTGAGCTCTTAAAAATGACAAATTTTCAATTAAAGCATGAGTTATTGCTTATTTTCAATAAAATAATATTATGTTTTCTCAGTGCTGATTTCTTGGTTGTCTTTAGCAAAATAATACTATGTTTTCTCAGTGCCAAGATTACTTATAATAATTATATGAACTGCAAAAAATTTACCACCTAGCGTTTTGCTCTAAGAGGGTAACCACAAAACTACCACCTTTTAATTGTTTTCTTTTAATTTGATATATATAGTCTATGTGCCTATACCCAGCCTATAGGTGATATTAGAACATCAGAAAGTAGGTGAAATGGTCCAAACATTACTTCACTATCAAAAGAGGGCCTAGAATTAGCAATCTGAAAATACATCACTTCTTTCAAGCATATGTACTTCTAGAGATCCACTACACTGCATATACCTTTAAATTTGAAACTACTAAATTTCCTATTTTACCTAGCCTAACCTTTTTACCTCAGAAGAGCCCCTGCACTGGCAATCTAATTTATTAGTTTTATGTGCAGTAATACCTAAAAAATATATAGGCTAGCCTAGGCCTAGACTTTGAATCAAATAAGCTTTTAATTAAATTGTGGAAAAATAATAATAAAAGGTATACTTGTCATATTCTATCAAAGGCTCAGTAAGTTCCTCTTCAGGTCTCATGTTTAGCCTGTATGTGTTTTTTCCTTGTTTATTTATGATTTTGTTTACATATGCATTATCTTTTTCCTCTTATAAAAAAAAGCGGCGTAGCCAAATAAAAGCTCTTATCTGGGTACACGGCTTATTTCAGGCCTTGTACATTGACAAACAGCAATCTGGATAGTAATTTTGTCGTTCGACTGAAAGTCAGTATTACGAAATTATTGTTCCATTGACAATGGAGATCTTGAATTTATAATCTAGATTAAGATTCCAACAAGTGCGCTAGTAAAGAACAATCAGTTTTATAAAAATCTTTATTTGCACTGACAATTCCAATTTCTGTTTTAAACTATACTTAATCTATAAAAACGCCATTCTTCTATTACAACATGAAGGCGAAACTTAAGATCGCTTCTAATCTAGTATTGCAAAGTTGACATTTAACTCTTTAAGGTTAAATTGGTGCCATGTGTCGAGTAGAATAGTTTACCAAAGTTAATTTCTGATAAAAGGATCCTAATAATATAATAATTTAACATGAACTGTTGCTAACATAAAAACAACCAACTGCCAGTTTTTATTCAGTAATTTAGTTGATTTTGATGCTCCTGGGAATACTTAAGCACAAACAAACCATAGCTATTTTTTTCATATCACTGACTTATCTTTCTTTTGCAAATTAGTTCAATCTGCTTCAATGTAAATGACTATCATTTTGAGGTTATTTTGGTTATTTTATGGTTAAAAGGCTGTTTTTTTTATTATAGTAGATATTAACGAAGTATTATCTTACAATTTATCATTATTACGGAGGAATTAAAGCTATGATGTGAGGCTAGTTCCTAATTGTAATTGTTCTCAGACACCTTCACTTGAAACTGATTTAAAGGCTGATAATCAACAATCTGTATAGAAGTGGATTTCAAGTGCAAGAACTTAATTCTAGGTAAATTATGATTGTTCTGGAGCAGAATGATATTTAACGTGTCATATTCTTAACGTTTGTTATTTAACCCTTTTCTAGGATTCTTTCAGCCAACTTTAATTCAAGTTTGTTTTTATTGCTTTCTAAATTGCTCACATATTCTTTGTCAGTCTTATGTTCTTTTTTTCAAATTGTCAACTTCTACAAGTTTTGAAAGACTTTCATTTCTTATTCTTTTTCTGAAACTTCTCCTTTTTAAGTTTTTTTTAGAGCAGGAAAAGATTTGGTTTGTCAAATACTTAATATTCTCTTTTTCGTCCCTTCTCTTTGAGGACTCTCCTAACAATTCTGATTCCAGCTCTTCTATTTTCAGATAATCAATTCTTGTCCATGATGATTATTTGTCTAATCTGTGACGAAAAATACTGAAAGTGCGCAAAAAAACTATTGTAACTGAATTAGGAGCAAGAAGCATAAATGAACCAAGTATAAATTTAGGGAATTGTCTCCTCAAGTTATGCTAAAATTCTCACCCAAATGTAAAACCCAACGATGTACACTTGATATTTTAGCCAAGCAAAATTAGTCTCAGAGGAGTTCAATTTACTCGACAGAACGATTTAATTTCAAAACTGATTACTTATTCTCTTTGGGCAAAATACTTTATGAGAAGACTCACGAGAAGGAAAATAGTTTTCACTTTGCAGATCAGAGTTTAATGAGACACTGGTAGCAGTTTCTAAAGAGCAAAATAATCACTGGTCTTAGAGATTTCACAACTGAATTCTAGTAGTATTGATTGAGATTTCGTTGCGTGAAGACCTTGTTTTTTTATATTAACCTTTTAATAAAGTAATGTTCAACTTGCGTGATTTCCCCGGAAACATTTATGATCGGATTACTTATTTACTTGCTATTGACATTTTGCTACTTATTATAAATTCCCTCGGGGTTTAGTGGTTTATTAACTGCAGAGACTTGGACTAAGAGATTTAAATAACTGAGAGGATTGAATTTGACTGAACTTCTGGCAACCGTAGCTGAATTTGAATTGAAATTTGTGTACAATTAACTACCATTACTAGTGCTGTTCAGTGTTACCACTGTTTCACTCGAGTCCCAAAGCAACTATTGTGATATGTCGGATATGACTGATGGTAACCACAAATTCCGTCAAATGTGTGTCAGGATGCGGCCGCTGGCACCACATAAGCGTTAATAAATGCGCCCAAATCGGGCTAAACGATCATTTCGGCAAATGGTTATGCTTGGGCTGTCTTGCAAAAGAATTCTCGTGACTCCGAAGTCGCAAGCTTCTCAAGCCCCACAAAAGCCTAGTGCGAAGAGACCTGTAAGAGGAAGCGGAATCAGCACCTCTTCACCACAAATTACTAGGGGACCTAAAACTAACTCTGAACATGAAGAAAGGGATTAAGCCGTTTGCGATAAGTCTAAAAATTCCAAACTATGAATCCGAAACAATCCGTCTAAGTGAGTAAATTAAAACCCTGGAAGCAATTTTATCGGTATGTCAAGCAGAAAATCTAGAAATCCGAACAAGGCACTCAACTTTTCTCTCAGAAATAGAGGAAAAGAACGATCAAATTAAAGTGTTGACAGGCTATTTGGAGGTTAAAGATTTCTTTATAGCAAGCTGAAATAAGAACTCTCGGTGGCTATCGAAATCCGCCCTTGTGACCCTTAGCAAACCTCCAATGACCAAATTACCTTGTCAACGCAAAAGGACATAGACGTCACTGTTGCTAATCAAAATGCACCATCTGATAATGAAGTGCAAAACACAATATGAGGATCTTTTCTGTTGTGTACAAGCCTCCATGTGCTATTTGGATGAATTTTGGCAAGTTTTTCAGGAGCTAATGTGCGGGGTGTCTCGTTCATGACTCGATTTTATTTGTTGATCTTTTTCTTTTAGCTTTTCTGCCTGCGCATATAACTAGCCATTCAGTAATCTTGATTGGTATTATTTTTGTCACTTTCATTTTTTTAATCATATCTATACTAATGTGCTATGTTACGACTTGCCAGTCGTAAGTCCAGTATGTTTTGGTTATAAAATTGATCACATGGTGAAAAGATATTCAAAAGAGATATGGATAGTGAGTAATGATATTATCAGAAAAAAAAAACAATTACAAACCGAATCTTTGTCAATGCAGGGCAAGATTATGAATGATGAGTTTCCAATAGCTGACCATTTCCGATCAGGAAATGTTGGTGAATGCAAATTTTAGCCATGTGCCACTGGAAAAGTTCAAAAATTGGCCAAAACGATCAAGTCAGATTTGGCAGGCTTTGATGGTATAAACCAAAAGTCTTTAAAATTTGTCATTGTATATTGCCTGTGCTCTCCTGTGCTTGAGAGTTTCTATCTTGGCCTTTTTTATAAGCAGCGACTATGTTACCTTAGCTTCTTATAAAATTATGAAAAATAGCTCTTTTTTGAATGGATTCATTTTTTTCTGATTCATCACGGGTGATGCCAGGATACCAAACTGGACAAGCATATTCAAGATGCGGGTGTACAAAGAAATTATAGATCCTTAAAGAATAGGAAAGAGAAACGTTAAATTTATTCAAGAGCTTAAGAAGAGACATGGATGTACTAGATTTATATACAATATCTTTAACGTGTATATCCCAATTTAAATTAGAGGAAATTATAACCCCACGTAATTTAAAGGAAGACACATAATTATTTGGGGGGATAGGGTTGAGGAAAAGGGATGAGGTTTTAAGGAAACATATTGGGATTATCATAGATTTAGAGGCGTTTACTTTCACGTCTAGGACCATAGAGTCATTTGCAATTTCATTGAGGATACTCATAAGGTTGTATACTACGTTTCGGTAGCAGGTTTCAACAACCGTTAGGTCATTAACAAATTTCCGTATGTCGGGAAATTCCTTAGAGAGGCTATTTACAATAACAGGAAAAAGAAGGGGACCTAGGAGAGTACCTTGAGGTACTCCATTATGGACAGGTAAGGAACTGGAATAATGTAGATAGCTTCAAAGACCACACAGCCTTTCCATGACGAAAGTATAACAGCTCAAAATACGGATGAAACCTTTTAATTGACAGTGAACAGATATATAGAATTCTTAACTGGATATTTCGAACACATATACAGCGTTCATCATCAGCAGTAAAACTAAAAGACATCAATAAAAACAAACAAAATTTATACCCAATAAACTAATTACATGATATAGTTTATTGCTCTTATTCTTTTTCAATACAACAGCGGAAGCAAATCTAATTCAAGTTATGATAATTTACTGAGGTCAAACAAAGTAAACCTAATTTCACCTAAGAGCTATGACCTCTGTCCACCTAATATATCAGATAAATCTAATAAACTGGAACTGTAAAGGCCAAAGAGATTTGCTTCCGCTGTTGCATTGAAAAAAATGCATTGAAAAATTGAAAAAAGTGATGTGGACTTTTGGGAGTGATGTGAGTAAAGGGAGGTTTGGGGATAGTCTGAATTGGGTAACGTGATTTGAGGGGTTTAGTTGCCAGTTATGCGTACGTACGTGGGACGAGGGAAACTTTCAAGGGATGGATTTCTGGGGTATGAATCTCTGCATTGATTATGCAGGGGAATAAGACTGGAAGTTGACTGGATCACGACTAAGGGGAAAACAGGGATACAAGAATTACTCCTTGAATATTGTAATGCTGGGTTGAAAGGCATAATTCTGTGACTACAAGGATTCGTTGAGTAAAACAACAGGTATCATGAAAACGCAGATACAGATAAAAGCCGACGCTACTGTTCACTGAATATAAAGACACTAAAAATTTTGAAAAAAACTCTTGATCTTATGTATTTTGAGTGTTATTGCTTGTGTTGTGTTTTCCTCAAACTTGGGTTTGTCATTATAGTACTTGCCCACAGAGTTCTAATGGAATTTAAAGCACTCATGTTTTTATTCACATATCAACAATATGCCGTTTGGGGTTCGAATATTTATTTCGGATTCCTACTTAATAAGAAAAATTGGCGTCGGTCGGCAGCGCGCCACTGTTTCCCCTAAAAATCAGCTATGCGCTATGGAAAGATAATTGGTGTACCATTTTGCTATCGACAACTACGTTTCAAAGCATAAGAAGAAGAAAGAGATCTGAAATTTTAAATCCAAGGGTTATCTTCCTGTGATATTGGGCTTTAACACAATCACCAACAAAGACCTTTATTTTTGTACCTTGTAAATAAAATAGGACACTCTTGTGAGTTCGGTTAGAGCATGGTATATGAAAACTGTGTAACTTGTATTCTGAGGTTTTTATTAGGCTAGACTTAAACAAGTTCTTTGGCCTTGTTGATGTCAGGCTGTAGTTTGTTTAGGCATTAATGACTAAGTGGTTACATTTTAAAGCATATAAGTAATAAACCTCAAAAGGTCAATAATTTAATATATTTTTTGTTGTCCATAGGAGTATAAAAATATAAAATAGCTTAAAGGTATTTTAATGTCAGTAAAACTAGTATATAGGTTCCTCCCTGCCAAGGGTTAAAACTGCCACTAGGATAGTAATAGAATAAAACACAATAATCTGTTTAAAAAAACACTCTGCATGTTATAAAGGTGATAATTTTATTGTTTTCCTGGCAAAATTCTAGTTTAGGGGCTTCTTGCTATCTTGTAAAGTGGTTGAGCTTGATGATTAAAACTCTTAGGAATGCACCAGAGTCTTAAAAATCTCTGGGTAATATATTTTGATGTAACTAACCTCTGCTATTTCTCCTTCCATAAGGTTCTGACCTCTGACTATCTTTAACAATCTTTACATTATAGACTAAAAGTTAAAATTTACATAATATAGGCTATCTCCTGCTCAAGTGAGGCATAAGAAAAGTGTTTGAACCTCATACTGCAGCTTGCTTACTTTTGAAAGATTTTAAAGATCTAAAAGCCTTTTCTTAACTTTTTTGAAAAAATAGACATGGCTTAACTGAAATAAAAAAATTACATTTTCAAAAAATAAAGTCAGTGAAATTGAAAACCTATAATCTAAGCAAAAATTTGGTCAACACATCCTCTCCTCTTTTTAAAGCCGTACTGTTTGCCTCCTTAAGGTGTTTCTACAACATACTTAAGTTTAAAAAGTATCCCAGTAGAAATCAACCAAATTTCTTTATAATTTCCACACTAACTATTATCTTCTTTCTTATAAAGGGTTTTAATTAGTTTTTCTAAAATTACTTGGTGCTTCTTTTTTTCTAAAATTATATTCATAATGAACAAAAGAACAAAAGTATTATTTTTTAATCCCTTTAGTCTAGCTTAAATTCATCCTCACAAATAAATTGTTTTCTCATACTTTTCTGTATCAGCTCCTCTAACCTTATCATATTCTTATAGGTTTAACGCATTCTTAAAATATTCAGGTCATATCTTTTTAACACTTTTTTATCACTAGTCAAGGCTCTGTTCCTATCTTAAACTAGAACCAGTCCAGTTTAGACACTCCCTCTCAGTTTTTAACAACTATATGCATAAAGAATGTTCTAAAGAAACAAAGCTGCAGGATCAGATAACCTACAACCCAGACTATTAAAACAAGCAGTTGAACAAATTGCTGAGCCAGTAGCAGTGATGTTTAAAATATCACCTATTTTCAAAGTTCTCCCATTTGACTAGAAGAAGGCCAACATCAAGTCCACCTTCAAGAAAGGGAGAAAGGACCAAGCCATTAATTATCACCCTATAAGTCTTACTCCTTTTGTATACAAGGTCCTTAACAGTATCATGAATGATGCACTGGTCTCTCATCTTGAAAGAAATCAGTCACTTTCAAAAAGTCAGCATGGTTTCCATAAAAGTTGCTCAATCAACACAAACCTCATTGATTCATATGACTTTGTGAACAGACTCTTAGATGATGGCCTTCTAGTGGGTGTCATATTGCTTGATCAATCAAAAGCCTTTAATAAGGTACAAAATCAAGTTTTTCTCCTGAAACTATAAGCATGCAGTGTGTATGAGGATATACTTCCATGGAAAATCTTACTGAAAGAGCTCAAAGGGTAGTAGTTTATGATGCCACTGTTAAAATTGTTCATTCTAATGAAACTCCTGTAATTAGCAGAGTTCCACAGGGTGCAATCATGGGGCTTATGTTGTTCAGCATATATATTAACAACTATCCAACTCACATGAAAAAACCAATGGGACTATATGCTGATGGTTGCAATCACTTAGGACAGGCTCAAATTAGCCCCAATCATTCAACAATGCAAGCAGATTTAGATGAACTATGTAGATGGTCATCTGATTGGGGTTTGCAGTTCAATATGTTGAATGCAAAGTTGTGCATCTGGGACACAACAATCCTAGATAGCCTTACTATATTGGAGATGACCTACTTGAAGCTATACATGAGGAGAAAGACCTTGGGTTTATTGGAGATAAAAAACTCAAGTTCCTTGGCTACATGCAAGCTCAAGTTGCTTAAGAAAACCAAGCTCTAGGGCTCATAAAACAAAGATTTACCACTAGGAAGCCATGAGGGGTCTTGAAGCTGTACAAACCTTATGTATGTCCACATCCGGAATTTGGAATGACCCTAGTGTCTCCCCATTATACAATGGATGTTAGAGCACTTGAGATTGCCCAAAGGCAAGCAACAAAGCTCCTATCAGTTTTGCAAGACAAGCCATATGAGCAATGCCTTGTGTCCCTCAAACTCCCCACCCTAGTCTATTAAACAAAGAGAGAAGATGAAATTGCTACTTGCAAACTGCTAGCAAATAACCTCTCAAGTCAAGTTTTCTCCTCATCCCTTGCAAGTACAAAACAAGGTAACACAAAAAGCTGCTAGTTTCCTGTTGCCATCAACATGAGTGCTAGCACTTCTTCTCTGTATGTTCTATCCCTCACTGAAACAGCCTCTCCAAAGCCATGATCCAGCCCCAAACCATAGACATGTTTGAGAAAGGAGTTGATCAGGACTTGACTAGTGCAGAGTGTAGGCTATCCTGGGATGTCAAACCATAGTCATGTCACACCACCAGCAAGATGTTTCACAGGAGGCTGGTCACCACCTTACCTTGCTGGACATGCTATTTAAGGTAAGACACCCCTGGGCTTTACAGTCCCTACTGGTGGTGATGATCTCTGTTTCATAGGCAGGAAATACAATGTAGGACTGGGGGCCAACCACCCTGGGCGTTTGCACAGCCTTGTTGTTTACTCTCCTTAGATTTCTCCAGGTACCTATCTAAAGCCAGGTTGACTCTGGTTGAGCTTACAGAGTCAAGCCACTGACTCCCATTCAAAACAAATAATGTGCAGCCACAAGACTCAAATCTCTGTCCTTGTAAACAAAGGATTTTAATTCTATCATGCTAACTACTTGGGTAAGACTAAGCCTGTAACTAAGTAAAATTCATCTGAGTTCCTACTATGTTAATCAGTTGATTTTACAGAGGCAGTCAGATGGCATAATAGTAAAATATTGTACTGGCATGTTAATAAATTGAAAGGGAATAGTCAATTTGGACTCTTCCCAGTTAAAAGTAAGAACAGAGCCACAATTAGTGAGAACAAAAAAAAAGTTCCTAGTAATATTAAGAAAACTCTAATTAAACCCCTCCAAATGAATGGTGATAAGAGTGAGTGGGTAATTATAGAGGCATTAACCTGGTTTCTGTAGGAAGCAAATTACTTAGTATGATGATAGTTTTTAGACTAAAGATGCTATGGCTAAAGTTTTAAGACAACAGTTTAGTTTTGGTAGAGTAGAGGATGCACCAAACAGATTTCCACTCTTAAATTAATTATTCAGAAGTGTCTGAGTAGTCAAATGCCTTTATTCTTCAGTTTTGTAGATTATGAGCATACAATTGATTCAGCTGATAGAAGAGTTTTAGCAGAGGTCCTATCCTTGTATGTTTTACCAGATAAATACATTAAAGTAATTAGTGCTATGTACAAAAATAACACTGCTGCAGTTAAAGTAAGAGGTGAGGTTAGTAACTGGTTTGATATTGAATGGGGAGCTAGGCAGGATTATGCTCTATATTCATTTGTATTGATCATTTTGACAAAGTTTGTTCTAAAGAGCACATCAAAGATTATGGGGGAACACAGAATCCAATGAGGAATTAAAAGTCTCCTAGACTTAGATTATGCTGATGATTTTGGTAAATTAAAGGAAAAGCTGGGGAAATGATTGAACTTTTAGAGGTTTTGCAAGTTCATGGTGTAAGAATAGGCTTGAAAATTAATGTCAAGAAGATTGAATCATCAAGACTGGGAATAAGTGCAGGGAAAGTGGTGAAATTGGATTTGGTTTGTACCTTGTTCTAAGGAGCACAGCAAAGGTAATGGGGGAACACAGACTCAAATGAGGAATTAACTGTCTCCTAGACTTAGATTTTACTGATGATTTTAGTAACTTAAATGAAAATGAATGAGCTTTTAAAGGTTTTGCAAGTTCATGGTGTAAGAATAAACTTGAACATTAATATCAAGAAGACTAAGTTGCTAAGACAGGGAATAAGTGGAGGTAAAGAGGGAAAGTTGGATAATGAAAAGTTGATTAAATAGTTTGCTTATCTGGCTTAGATAGTATTATTATTAAATATGATGGGTGCAGTGAAGATGTTCAAAGTAGAATAAAAAAGGATCAGGATGTTTTTTAATAGTCAAAAAAAGCTTGGAAGAATACCTTCATTTGCACCACACAGCAAAATAAAGTTCCATGCTGGATCTGTTCTACTCTGTGTCAATGATGATAATTTGGAAATTCATGGTGCTATTAGCCCAGGGAAACTGGATGGGAGAGTTTGTTGGAGAGATGCAATTTAATTCCACTTGTTAATAGTGACCATAATGTAGGTATGGTTCTGATAAATCATTCTCCAGCAGCATAAAGCTGTCCTAATTATATTCCCATGGCTTATTGTTCCATGCTTTGTCTAGTCTTGTCTTAAATGAGGCAGTAGTGGGTGCAGTTGTGGTCTCATCTTGAAGGTTGTTCCAGTTGTTGGAAATATGCTTGTTAAAAAGGTTGTGGTGCATTCTGGTTTTCCCCCTTTGCTTTGCTAGTGTTTGTGAGGGTTCTCTAGTGTTCTGTTGACCTGTATGTTATGCAAGGAGGGTGTTGTTTTGTTGACTATTATATTTGTTTGTCAGGATCATATCACATCTGCAACATTTGAAGACTAGAGTTGGTAGTTCTAGGTGCTCAGTGGTCAAGTATGGTTCTGCAGTGTTTCATGACAGTGGTCAAGTGTGGTTCTCAAAAATGAAAGAGGATTTGCTAGATGTTTTCCAGCAAAATTCTGGGAACATCCTTGTAGGGTGTGAAGTGGGACGTTTTGAATAGATTGGGATGGAAGAATGTCTACAGCTATTTTGACCTCTGGTGGCTTGGTATTGCAGTGAGTTAATAATAGTAGTAGTTACAGTAACACTAGTAGTCGTAGTATGCAAATAGTGCCTCTTGATTACTTCAGCAGCCCCCCTCCAACTCAACATACTCTGAAAGTTTTGACTTTATACCCTAACGTGTTCCTGAGATATCACTGATACATGCATATACTATGTTTTTGGTTTATTTCAACATCTCTCTCATTATTCCTAGAAAAGTTTACCTTAATGCCCTTAGCCTTAGTAATAGCACTAGTAGTAATTCTATTATGCAAATAGTGTCTTTTAATTAGTTCAACAACTCCTCAACATGCCCTGAAAGTCTCAATTGAATACCCTAAGATGTTCCTGAGATATTGCTGATAAATTGTTTGGACAACCTGTATACACATAGTGTGTTTTGGTTTAGTTCAATACCCCCCTCAACATTCCCTGAGAATTGCACCTTCATACCATTCAAAAATGGTATTTACACCTTCATACCATTCAGTCCATTAAAAAATGGACTTGATCAATTCTGGAGAGAACGTTTATATTCGCATGACTGCTAGAACAAGACTTTAACTTTGAACATCTAGAGAGTGTCTGACAGGGAAGTTTTCTGACAGGGAAGACACTGGACACTTTAAGTTAATACACTTGTCTTTATTTGTATCAGTATCAGCAATAGTAGTGTGCCCATTTTGCTTGTTGGTTAATTCAATATGCCCTGGAAGTTCCAACTCAGTACCCTAAGCTGTTCTTGAGACAACACATTAAACCCTTTTGAGAACCTGCATACACATGGTTTGGACTGATTTTACTTCAATGTCTCTCTAAACATTCCCTATTAGTTTCATCTTAGTGCAATTACACATCTTGGAGTCTCAGGATCAGACTGTTTTTTTTTCTTTTTCAATAACAAATCCTATATTTAACAGGGAATAGACTACATAATTTACAGCTCTTGTCCCAAGAGCTGTAGAGAGTCAGGTCATCCCTGGAAGCATAGATGTTAAAACTTTCTGCTATCTTGAACAAAATGGCTATATCAAAATGCCTTTAGGATCAGATGTCCTTAGGTGAAGGATAGCAAATAGATTTTTGAGAATGGGGCTGGTTGTGCTGCGGGCACTCAAACTTTTGATTTCAAGCCAAATGAGGCTCCCCTGAAGTTTCTACAATAAATTCTTCCATATGAAGTGGCCTGGTAAAAAAATATATTGAAGCCATATTGCTCTTTGTTAGGCAGTGCTAATGTGATGCCTATGATGGGTAATTTATCTACATGGATAGAATATACCTTCAAACCAGGCCTAATACGATTTCCATACATTAATGCATGTTTTTACACCCCTAATGAGCAGAATATTTTCTCTTTTTTTTACAAAACCTAGTGGATAAGATAGCCTTTCCAATATGTGTGCTCATTTAGTTCTACATTTATATTAGTACAGTCAAATAAAATTAACATTACTATATTAATAGGGGCTCTGCCTAAAAAAAAAAAAAAAAAAAAAAAAAAAAAAAAAAAAATCCTGTAAAAATAAACATAGAATACAATGTATAACATATGATTCATGTGTGCATAGCTGTAGTACCATAGCAAGTTAATGTTTCTTGCTCTGTAGCCCTGAGACTGGTCCTTTTAATCATGTCATGGAGTAAAAAAGACATAACACATCAGGCTCTAGATAAGAAGGAAGGGGTGGTTTGGTTTGAGCACAATCTCAAATTTTCACTATTTTTTATATTTTTACTTATTTTTCAGATACACAATGAGCACAAAAAAGTCATATGCACCCAGCATTGCTGGGACTGGGTCAATTTATTCTATGGCCACAACTGTAAGAACTGGTATGTCCAGATCAGTGAAATCATTAAGAGTCCCGTGGTATAAAAAACCAATTGTTCAAGATGCAGTGATCACTGACATACAAAATGGGGCAAATTATAATGCCATTTTTTGTGTGGTAAGTAATTTGATGAAAATGCTGTTAAATAGTAAGATCTGTATTTACATATAAATTTGAAAAGGCCACTCAAAATTATGTATAAACAAGTATAGGCACATTATTTTGATTAGTGTGTAAGAATTACTAATTTGATGTTTTATATCATATTCAAGTTTAAAAAAAGAAAACAAGAACGCAGATTTTTTTTATGCAAAAATTTAATCTGCAGTTCATCCATCACACTGTGTTTTGAGAAGTGTTTTATGCTGCTTGAAATGTTTCTGGACTTCTGGTATACATTGTATGAATTTTAACTTAATTCACACAATGATGCTGTTGCAATACAAATAATGATTTCTGAAAGAACTTTCTCAAAGATGGCAAAGATTCCTTAGTATAGATGGTTGGTTGACTCTCTGTTTTCCATGTTATTGACAAAAACTGAAATGTAACAAGCATTGGGGATGGTGAACAAGGATGGGGGAAGTATTTTATAAAAATTTTGAAAAATTGGACCTAATCAGGTATTTCCAATCCCTGCAGGGACACATGCTCATAGAAATCATTTATCAATAAAGCTGACAACATTTTATGCACCCTATTCAGCTATTGAAATATTCGAAAGTTGCAGTGTTGTCAATGCAGTACAAAATACCGTTTTTGGTACAACTTGAAAATACTGGCACAATGCAGTACATTTGGATATTTCATGGTACAACCCATAATTTCTGGTACGTTTGACTATATCTCCAAGCCGTCTCGTTGAGATTCAAGCCAACAAAATGGATTTTCATCAAGATGACACCAGATGAAATCACTAGATGTTCAATTAAATTCAAGATTGGTTTCTGAGAAAGGATGAAGATATTCTTGAAAAATTGTTTGCTTTTTAGTATATTTAAGTATTTTGTCTGTGAATTGGAAACTGATCTGAAATGCTATAACCATGCCACAAAGAATCTTTTGGGTACAGTTTGGTCAAAAAACTAGTACAGTTTAACTCAAAGCATTGGCAACACTGTTGGTAGGTAGTACGTCAGTAAGATAATGCTTGTGGAACAATAGCCTCGTGGTTATACTTGAAATGATAGCCTACTTTAAGTGCATTTAGTTTGAACTAAGGAGCAAAATAAGAGTGTTAGGATTTCTTTTTCAAATCCATATAAATGATCTCCAAATTTTTTGCCTTCAAGTGATGAGTTGCCAATATTGTTGGCAGATGATACAACAAGTAGTTTGAAGGTGGGATAAAAAGAGGGATTGTAACTGCCTTGGAAGCTGTTGCTCTGAGTGTAAGTTCTGGGTTAGCATTAATTGACTAATCTATAATCTAGAAGAATCAGAATTGGGATTTTTGGGAGAAGTACAAAGTCAGTGAACCATGTTATTTTGAATGTTAATATTGGGTCTTCTTTCTTAAAAAGAGTGTAAAAATCTATTCTTTTTAACGCATTAAGGATGTTGAAATCAGTAATAATTGACAAATAATTCATACTACACAACAAAACAAACTAGGTGATAATGTTTTGAATGGTTTTGAGACAGAATAATTTTGGCACATGTATGTTTCTGGGGTTTGAATTCACTGCAGGGTAATTTCTTCAGGCCAAAAAACAACAGAATATTAAAGTTTTCTGATTTCAGGATTCCCCAAAAGCCTCCCAAGAAAAAGGAAATTTATTATAATGAATGGCTAGAATTTGTTTTCCTTTTTTTTAACTCCCTCACGTTTGCAAAATAAGTTTTTTATATCCAAACTCACCTTTTCATCTCTAGTCTTGAATTTTTATTGCCTGTTTATACCACTGTGCAAAGGTTATGGTGCTCTTAAGTCCTTTGTTGATCTTGCTTTGATAATCTTGGTCATGGATTCTTGGTCTTGCTTCAATAATCTATCCTTGTTTTGAGTTTAATATTTACTTTAAACTTATTTTTTTTAGTCTCTACCCCCTCCCAAATCAGTCCAACAGGACCCTTAGAAAGACTGAAAAATCAACCTAAACAAGTAGCTTCTCTGTGTACACCCCCTCTCCCTAAAAAACTAGTTCAATAGCTCAACTAGTTCTCCTTTAAGGATGAGTCCATTTATGCAAGAGTAGCCTAGAGCTAGAATATCCGTCATTGATTATTTTGCTTTCCTGATCTTTGTCACTTGCCAATTAACATTTTTTTTCCTGATTTTCCTCTTTTTTTCAAACTTCCTTTTTTTAAAGAAAAAGTTTCATTTAAAAGGCCATGTATCTTTTTTGGTTCTTTTTGTTGCATTGTCTAGGAGTATTTTTCTAAAATAGAACTGTGATATAGTTAAAGGAAATTATATACAAAAGAATAAAAAAGTTTTTTTTTTACAAACTGGAAGTGATAGAAGATTTCTTTTTCAAGGAGGAAATATTCACACTACCTAAAGAACTGAAAAATAACAAGGCCTTATTTATGGATAGTGATGTAAGAGAATTTCTGAAGTATGGTGGTTGTGAAATCAGGTAAATTACTGAAGGCTATGGTTTAAAAAAAGAGAAGCACCTAGATCTTTTACCAGAACTTTAATTAAAACCCCCCTTTATAAGAAAGATGTTAACAGCAAGTATTAGCAAATGATACAGAAGTATTAGCATGATTTCAGTAGGAAGCAAATTATTTTGCGTGGTAGTACTTATTAAACTAAGGGAGACTGTAGATAAATAGCTAAAATTCTAGTTTAGCTACTTTTTGCTATCTTGGAAAGGGCTTAGGAAACTTTCAGGGATGGGCCTATAGACCAAAGTATGGTTTGGGAAAGAATTTTGAAGTGCCTACCTACATCCCTTCTCCCTCTAAAGGGCAGTGACCTTTGATGACCTCTAAACATCTTTGTGTTATGGAAGTAAAACCTAGCAAAACAGATCTTCTGCTTAAATGGAGTACGACAAAACTCTTTTCAGCTTCACAACTTTGTTCAATCTTAATTAATCGATCTATGAGATTTTAAGGATCTGCAAATACATTTCCTAAATTTATAAAAAAAAGAACAACTCATTGATATAGCTTAAAATTCTAGTCTAATAACAGGAATTGCATTTTCAGAACTAAAACCAGAGAAAAAGAAACTGATAACTAAAAATTAAATGGTAAATGTTGTTTTGCCAAAATTTCACTAGGTAAATTTCTAAGACTTTAGAAATATTCTTTAATATTCTATTGTTTCAGAACTAAAACCAGAGAAAAAGAAACTGATAACTCAAAATTAAGGTAAATGTTGTTTTGCCAAAATTTCACTAGGTAAATTTCTAAGACCTAGAAATCAGAAGAGGATTAACAAGAAAGCTTGGCAATACCTTCCCAGAGTATGTTTTTGGACACCCCTTTCCAAGACAGCAAAAAGGAGCTAATAGAGAAGAACAAAGTGATTTTAGACAGGGAAGAGGATACGTCACCTACATATTCACTCTTAGATTTTTCAAATACTTTCAAATTTAAAATATGGTCAATCTTTAAATGTAGGGAATATGTCACAATACAATGTTTCACCGTCTGTAGTAATACTTTGACTTATCCTGTATCTTTACTTAGACATCGCTATTGTGCTGTCTGTGGTTTTTTTTTCGCCTTTGGCCCGCTGATATCAACGCTATTTATTAACATGAATTGGCGAACCCCCAAACACATTAATTCAATAAAAAATCATAAATAATATTTAAATAAATCGCATATCTTATAAGTTGAGTACAACAAACTAAATCTTACCGAGTTAAAAATCCATTCAAAATTACGAACAAATGACTAGCAGAATATCCGAACCTCGGGTGTTATTCTTGTCATTAGCCCCGTTAATAGTCAATAGCCCTGGATCCCAGGTCTATTGACTAGCGCAATACCCGGGCCTCGGTTATCGCTCTAGTCATTAGCCCTGGTAGTAGTCAATAGCCCTGGGTCCCTGGGCTATTGACCTAGAGCTTGGTTCATTATGAGATTTAGTATCCTGTGCTGGGCGTTGGGGGAAGTGGAGGGGCGATACGTACTGCAACATTAGTGGTGAATCTGGCTGAAAAAAGCCAAGTGTATAAGACATTCGCCTTCTCCTTCTCGAAAGCTTGTTCACGCTGTACTACTGTCTTCTAGAGCAGCTCATTGCTGACAATTTTAGTAAAAGCCGAGCACCAACACTAATATTTATGATTGTTTAATGTGTGTTTATTGTTTAGAACGCTTTGCGTAATGTATTTAAATTCACCAAGTAGCGTGTTTTTTAAATAGTTATTTTTCTTCATTACCGCTTGAACAGCACCTGCTTAAATAGCACCCCCTTTTGTCCCCCCCCCCCTCAATAGAAATACTGTAGCTACGTCTCTGAGTAGAGTCAAAAATTAATGTTAATTAGACTAAGTTGCTGAGGCTAGGAATAAATGAGGCTAAAGAGGCTATGTTAGGTATCGAGTAAATAGATCTAGGAATAACTTAGCTTACCTTGGTAGGTATTAGCAAAGAGTATTATTTATTGTTTATTTAAAATAAGTTTAGTGCTAAAATATGCTACCATGTTACCATTGTTACTACCATTGTTAAAATATGTTACCATATTTTAGATATTAGCAAAGGTATTAGCAAAGAGTATTATTTATTGTTTATTTAAAATAAGTTTAGTGCTAAAATATGCTACCATTGTTACCATTGTTACCATGTTACTATTGTTACCATTGTTACTACCATTGTTAAAATATGTTACCATATTTTAGATATTAGCAAAGGTATTAGCAAAGAGTATTATTTATTGTTTATTTAAAATAAGTTTAGTGCTAAAATATGCTACCATTGTTACCATTGTTACTACCATTGTTAAACTATGTTACCATATTTTAGATATTAGCAAAGGTATTAGCAAAGATGGTGCATGCAGTAAATAGATAAAAACTAGAACAGCCAAGGCTATTCTACTTTTTTCAACCAAGAAGTATCAAAATTTTCTTAATCTGTCATTAAATTAAATTACTTTTTAAGTTTAAGTTATCAAAATAGAAAAAAAATATCAGAATCTTTCCATTCTGTTGTTTTAATGACTTGATATAATTTTTATATAAACATTTCATACGTTTTGTTTTTCAATGTGTCTTTATTTAATTTTTGTAAATCACACCAGCACAAACACCAAAAACAAGAAGAACAATGGGGAATTTCTCAAGGCAGTGGGAAAGAAATTAGAATGAATATTTCGGCTCTGGCCGTCCTCAGCAATACAAAAAATATATAAGAAAAAAAACTTACAACAGGATAAAATAAATAAATAGCGACGTCTTCGTCGCTATTTATTATCACACCAGCACTTATGTAAAACATAAAATATTCAGAAAACTAAAGATGTTTTTTTTTTTGTTTCACCAGGTGATTGGTGCGTTAAATCTAAGATCTATTATAAACTTTCTTCTTGATATTCCTGTGTTGTTGACCATATTGTCTCATTTTTATATTTTTAAAATGGTCTCATTTTTGTCTAAATTTTCTATATATTTTGTTGTCTTTTAATAAATGTCCTTTCCATTTCAGTTTGTGAGTCTTTTTACAATTGCAACTGCCATTTTTGACATATATTGCTTAGGAATGGTCTATCCTGGAGTGCGCCACTATGGATTTTTTATTATGAATTTTCAGTTTGTCTATGTTGGAAATCGACACGGTAGGTTATTCACTTCTTGTTCCTATCTTAAATGTTTTCAACTTTTCTTTCATTCATTCATATTTTCTGTGACGTATTTCAGTTTTTGGTGTCTACTTCTCCATCTAATTTTAAACCTCTTCAAGTGCTTCATAACAAAGCAAAGAGGATATCTTTGACACAAAGTAAGTTAGTAAGACAGCACTAGACCCTTAAGGTCCAAACCGGTGGTCTCCGTTTCATGGCCCTTCAGCCAGAAAATGCAATGGGGGGGCAACCATCCTGTGCTTTCACACACCCTTCCTGCTTATCTTTCCCAGATTTCTCCAGGTACCCATTTAGAGCTGGGTCGACTCTGGCTAAGCCTACAGAGTCACGCCACTGATCCCTGTCCCAAACTAATTAACTGGTTACAAGTGGGATTGAACCCGTACCCCTTGGACAAAGAATTCCCACACCAGCGCGCCAACCACTTAGCCAGGACGGCTTAAAATGTCTTTTTACACAGATGACGAATCATCACTTAGGCACCTATGCGAACTTCTGGGGATTTCTTTAGATAGACTTTATTTGATGCCGCTTTCTATATTTTGCCATTTTGTATCTATAGTTAGTTTTCCCCTAAAAATTCCAATTTCACAATAACCTCACAGCCTATAACTTAAATTTTTTTTTGTTTCTGATGAAACTCATCAGATGTCAAGAGGAGGTTGGAGCCTTCGACATACTGACTCAAATTTTAGTACTTCACTCTAATAATACCATGATAAACATTAATTTTCAAGTCCCTAAAAGAAAACATCAGACGTGTAGCTGAGTAGTTCTTATTTTATTATTATTGTTTCATTTTATCTTTTTTTCGTTTTGTGTATTTGGCATCATTTCTATGTTTCGTATTAAGAAGATTAATGTTTTTTGTTTTTTTGTTTGTTTAAAATAAGTTCAGTGCTAAAATATGCTACCATTGTTACCATGTTACCATTATTACTACCATTGTTAAAATATGTTACCATACATGTATGCTGTGTTAAAATTAATATTTATTTATTGCTAATGAAACTGTTCTAATCTTCTCTACTTAGAATTTATTTAGATAGCCTGAGAAAATTTACTCGGTTTTAAAAAATAAGGGCATTATTGCCTAGAGGGGAGATATGTCTGGAGCTTGATGAAAATTGCTCTATTGAATTCAACTTGCCAAAAAATCTTCGAAGGCTCGGCCGACTATATACAAAATTAAAAGAAAATGTATTTTTGTTAAGAACAACGGTTAGAGAAGCATGTTTATTTTATTTTTGTTTGTTTGTTGTTGTTTTTCTTTAAGAATTAATCGTTTAAAACCAGTGGTTCTCAATAGAATATTAAGAGAGGACTCATTCAGATAATTTTCTTCTTTTTTTCAAATCCCTTAATAAGAAATAGAAGGGATTGCGCCGCATAAAGATGGTTTTTCCGTTATAGTGTGCTGCAAAAAGATAATTTTTGGCCCAAACAGAGCCAGATGCTAACAACTGAAAGTTTGTGAGACCATATTCCATATATAAATCTGTATAGTGTCCATGCAAAAAAAAGAAGAGGATTACCGACAGTAATTTTAAAGCCTCATTTGAACAAGATTATTTATCTCAGACTCCAGTAATTTATGATCAGTATTACATAGTTTCATTCTATTTTTTAAGAGGTAGCTGGGGGGTGCTTCCTTGGATGGCGGGAAGGTCAGAGCCTCAAAATTTGAATTTTAGGGTGACAACAGGGATGAAATGATTGTGGGACATGTCATTCCAAGGTTAAAATTGCCCTAAAAACTGTATAAAGAAGAAAAAAAAATATAAATCCACTTATTTGGTATTTCAGACCCCATCCTAGAATCTTATCGTTAGGGCTGGACTTTTCGGTTGGGATCGTATTGAACCAAGTACAATTACTGATAACAATTTTCCACCTGAGAGCTAAAATGGCACAAAACTGTCTGTTTTAAGTGTTGCCACTCATCGGCGCAGAAGGCCCTGTGACAAGCAGGATTTGGTCGCAGTCCCTAGAGTTCCCAGACATTATCGCATCAACGGGTCTTTAAGTAGAGAAAAGACTTAGTTTGAACTGCTGTATCCTTTTTAATTAACAAAAAAAATGTTAGAATTTTTATAAATCTAAAATATAAAAAGATGTTATTTTATCTATTAAATCTATATATAAAAATATATATCTAAAGTATAAAAGATAATATGAAAATGTAACATATTTTTAAAATAAAACCTAAAATGAAATATAAATGTAAAAAGCGAAACTAATTCTTGGAAATTTCTGGATTTTCAAATTGGACTATCTTCGTAGATCCATTGAATTTTATCTTTATTACGTGACATTTAATATCGAGATATTATGTGAAAAATGAAAGTGTTATAAAGAACAGGGAGTTCAGAGGGGTAGATGATGAAAGAAAATTTTGAAAATTTTAAGATCAGTGGATAATACTTTCAGAATGGATCTACAGCACATATTTGGTCTAATTTAGCCTAATCCACATAAACAAATTAACTCTTAATGCTGATTGTGAATGTAAAGTTTTCAGTAATTTCTAATCTAATCATCAAAAGGTAAACAGATGGTTTTCTTTATTTTTATTTTATCAGATCTGGTACTAACGTCATAATGATATCGTAAATGTTTTTAGTTTTTTTTTATGCTTTCCTGTTTTTCCTTTCATTTGCCAAGACAAATTCTTAAAATAGCAAGTGAAAATCAACGAACCTAGTTAAACCATCAGAATATTTTTGAGAATTTGGCCATTAACCGCAATTTCTGTATTTTTAAGTGATCCTTTTCTTCATTTACCTTATACCACCGAATTTGGTACCAGCATCATAATAATAATGCAATGTGTTTTAAGTTTTCTTTTTTTCACCCATTTTGTTTCCTTTGTCCGAGAAACCTGTAAAATAGTGGTAAAATTTTTTACAAAAGTGAGCCGAATCCGCTAACAAATTTTTTTTTTTTTTGGCTCACGACCAAAATTTCTACCTTTTCAAGTTGTGTTTCTTCTTCTTTTTTTTTTACCAAATTTGATACCAACATTTTCTAATAATGCTGATTTGTCTGAGTTATTTTACGTATTCAGTGGCTCGTAGACTTTAAGCATATTTGGTAAGGACATGTTCCAGTATTTTGTTTGGGAGGGGGATATTTTTATTGAGGCTGGGACTTTACAAAAATCTTTAAAAACGCATCCGAAATTTTTATATGTACATTTGTTACGTTTTTACGAGTCGGACAAAAAATTCAGGGGAGGGTTCAAACCCTTTACCCCGCCCCCCTTTCTGGATACGGTCTTGCCATTTGTTTTGGATGAAATTTCCAAACTATGTTGAAACGAACCTGCTATTCAATAAAAGTTTATATATTAAAAATTTATATATTAAAATTAATTTTTTATTTAAATTAATTAATTTAAATTAATTAAAACTTTAATTAATTTTAATATACTACAATTAATTTTATATATTAAAAGTTAATGTATTAAAAGTTTTTAATGCCTCCGTTTTTTAGTGCGAAATTGTTTGATCGTATTTGCGCTGTTTTCATTCATCGCTGCCGTTGCTTTGCTTGTCACCAGTGTGATATTTCTCAAAGCTCTAAGGAAGGTAAGTGTTTCTTTTTATAATACCAAGGACATTGAAAATGACATTGGATTGCATTGATTAGAATTAAACAAAAGTACATATTTTAAACACCTGGAAAAACTGGGAATTATATTTATAGCTTAAAAAGGCCTCCTTTTGCAGTTATTCGGTTTTGATAGTAACAGGCGTCAAATTTAAAAAATTGAAACATGGGTAACAAAATCAGCAAAAAAAGCTAAAACACCAAACAGTTTAAGAAGGTGAAGCTTTCCGTTAAATTTATAGTTAATTAAAAATTCAAATAAGGATAAATCCTTTTAAAAGATAGTGATAAATTTTCACAAGAAATTACTAGATATTTCGGTCGCAAATGCAGTGACCGTCATCAGTAGTAATACTAAACTAAAACAATTAAAAACAATAATTTATATAAAAAATAAAATAACTAAATATTGTTTAATAACCTTATTTTTTTCAAAGCAAAAATGGAAGCGAGACTCTTGACCTTCTTGGTTTATTTGAACTAACAGCTGGACAGAGGTTAATGGCGTTGGGAGAAATAAACCCCATTCTTTTCAAAGCGAAAACGGAAGCGAGTCTCTTTGAGCTTTTTGGTTCCATTTCTTTAGTATTATTTGAACTAACAGTTGGACAGAGGTTCATTGAACGGAAGTGAGTCTCTTGACCTTCTTGGTCCCGGTTCGTTAGCATTATTTGAACTAAGAGTTGGACAAAGGTTAATCGCATTGGGAGAAATGAACCTTATTCTTTTCAAAGCGAAAACGGAAGCGAGTGTCTTTGACCTTCTTCGTTCCGGTTCGTTAGCATTATTTGAACTATCAGTTGGACAGAGGTTAATCGCATTGGGAGAAATGAACCTTATTTTTTTCAAAGAAAAAACGGATGCGAGTCTCTTTGAGCTTCTTGGTTCCGGTTTGTTATCATTATTTGAACTGAAAGTTGGAGGAGGTTAATCGAATGAGGTGAAATAAACTGTATCTGACAATAATAAATCATCGTAAATAGAGTTCAAACCAAATTCACCGGTGTCTCTATTATAGCCATAAATTTCTAATAAAGATGGCAAAGTCTTCTTTGTCTTCTAATTGAAAACGAAATGTTGAGTTGATAGTTTTATAGTTGAATGGTCTCGTTTCCTCATAAATGACACTGCCTTTCTATGACGAACTAATTAACGTCAAATTTGTACTTGTCTTCGGGAATCAACAGATTGTTAATATTAATGTCATAAAATTAATTACGTTATGTTAATGTTTGTTAATGTCATGATTGTTAATGTTGACAAATAAACGTCAAAGTTTCAGAAGAATCAACAGAATGTTAATGTCCCAACATTATTCATGTCATGTTGCTGTCTCTTAATGTCAAGATTGTTAATTTCAACTAATAAACGTCAAAGTTGTAGCTGTCTTTGCAAATCAACAGATTATTAATGTTAGTGTCAAAACATTATTTATATTGTGTTAATTTTTTGTTAATATTAACACTCACATGATTGTTAATGTTGACAAATAAATGTGAAAGTTGTAGTTGTCTTTGGGAATTAACAGATTGTTCATGCTTGGATTTTTACAGACGAACAACGTTGTCAAATTTAGATAATTAGTTTTGCTTACTTATAATCGTAATTCAATATTGCAACACTGGTGAAAATGTCACACTTCCCTAAAAGTTCAAAAAGAAGATCTTAAGCTTAAAGTTACGTTTAAGGTCGATTGGAAATATCGTAAACTAGAATTTGGCGAAGATATCATATCCATCTGCCATTTTTTTTTCATTCCAAATGTTTCCAAGAAAGACATGGAAAAGCCCTGCTTGGTTTTTTTATTAAAAAAATTGAATCTTTTGCAAAAGATTTGCGCCACAAAATCCTAAAAAACTTTATTTTTAAATTAGTTTAATTTAACTAATTGAAATTAATTAGATTAGACTTGAAGTCTGTAGCCAAATTAAGAAAAACGGAACGGGTGTGAAATAATCAGCAAAAAAAGCTGAAATATACTATACAAAATAGCTTAAGAAGGCTTAGTTTTCCTAAAAAATTGTGATTATCTTAGGGAATAAACAGGTTGTTCATGTTTGATTTTTTACAGACCAAAAACGTTGTCAAATTCAACTAATTAGCTTTGCCTATTTATTTTCACAGTTAAACATTGTAACACTGATGAAAATTCTGACTGCTGTAAAAGTTCATAATTTTGAAACAAACAAAAGAAAAATCCTAGAAGATCTTGGTTTTTAGGCTTAAAGTATATATCGACGGGCAATATCATAATTTTGTTCAATTGTATTTTGGCCTTCTATCAGCCAAAATTGCTGTTTTGCGCCCAGAAATTCCAGAAAGCTTCCTTTTGTTGCGGCTTCATTTTCAGGGGGTTCAAGTCCTGGTATCGCTGGTTATTTGGTTTCGAACGGGGGTCAATGTTGTGACGGCTCAGCGGTGCCTGAGTTGACCCAGCTCTAAATGGGTACCTGGTGAAATCTGGGGAAAAACACAGGAAGCGTCGGATGATTTGGATCCAACCACACATTGTACTCCTGGTCAAAGGTATCAAATCTGTCTGTCGGCACCTGCGCAACGCGGACCTTTGATCAGCTTGCGGACTTTTTTGTTTTATTTATTTTTACGCTACTAGACTTAAGGCTAGTCTAGAAAGCTAACATGGTTTTGTTTTGATGTCCTTGGTAAAACGTAATAATAATCCCCTTCATTTATAACCATGGTTGTCTGAGATTTGGAGGTTGTAGATTCCTTTAGTGTAGCTCAGTCATAGGCAGAGTTTAGTTTAACATTTTTGTGTTTATTCATAAGAGTTGCGAGTCAACTCCTAAGCGATCCAGATTTATAGATAGATATATTTGTTTTCATACATACGGCCTGATTTGCATAATCAATGTTAATTAACTCACATTTCGAAAATGGGATATATGCTGAAGAATTTGGCAAAATAGGGTAAATTTGGAGATGTTACCATTACCGAGCTATGAACTAAATGAACATAGAGCTTGATGCCTCTTTTATGCTCTTTCCAAATATAATAATCGCTTTTTCAGAGATTCAATTTTAAGCCTTTTATAGACCCTTAAAGATGAAACATTTTTATTTTTATTTTTTTTTGGCTATAGAAAAGGATTGGAAACAACAATTATTACTTCACAATATGCAGAGTGATTGTAGTTAACAAATTTTGGCTGCAGAACCATTATAGTTCCCCCACTCCCTCCCTAATGTGTAAATCTATAGCTCAAATTACAAGCTTCTCATGTGTTTCCTGGTTCTTGATTTCGTCAAAGTCGGTTGAATCTACGGGTACACAAGTTTAAACAGGAGTGTCGCTGACAGCTTAAAGTAAACGCTGCAATTTTTTAAAAGACGTATAAATTGCTTATTCAATTGGATCATGATGATGCCTGTGGGCTATCGAGTTTTCGACAAATCTGAGTTATAACTCCGATAAAATAGGTTCAAATTCACTGTGTTTGAGATTTGGTCAAAGACTGAGTCCAGTGTTTGAACGCCACTTAAAATAATTGAAATACCTAACAGTCCAAATTATACCTAATAAATACCTTATAGGTTCCAATTTTAAACTACCGCCTTTTAGCCAACTACCAATTTTAAACTACATTAGAAATACCTAATAGGTTCCAAATTCACTGCGTTTGAGATTTGGTCGAAGACTGAGTCCAGTGTTTGAACGCCACTTAAAATAATTGAAATACCTAACAGTCCAAATTATACCTAATAAATAACTTATAGGTTCCAGTTTTAAACTACCGCCTTTTAACCAACTACCAATTTTAAACTACATTAGAAATACCTAATAGGTTCCAAATTCACTGCGTTTGAGATTTGGTCGAAGACTGAGTCCAGTGTTTGAACGCTATTTAAAAGAATTGAAAGACCTAACAGTTATACGTAAACTTATGCGTAACTAAATATGTGTACAGCTAAGAACGTAACCAAAGAGTGCGGAAAATGGATAAGCGAGGAACCTCTAGTTCTTCTATGACAAAATGAGAAACAAATAACGAGATCTAGAATTACAGAGCAATATTTCTAAGTTGGTTGTGTAATCCCGAATAAAAAATTTTGTCCATTCCTTTAGTTTTATATATATTATTACATTTGCTGTAAAAGACGAAGATAAAAGAAACATTTTTGCCAAAAGGGTACAACTGGTGTATCTCTGTTCTTTTTTTTTTTTTTTTTTTTTTTTTTTTTTTTTTTTTTTTTTTTTTTTTTTTTTTTTTAGCCTGTGATATTAAGTACTAACCTAGCCCAAATTATTTTATAATCAATTAACCTTGATAAAAGATTCACACTTTCAGAAAACTTAAATGGACCTAGATCTTTGACTGGAATTTAGACTTTAACAAATTAACATAAGGCTGTTTTGAATATTCCTAGTTATTTTGGGTAACGCTCAACTGTTAGTGGCGGTAGTTTAAATCCTTCTAAGCCTATGCTAAAGCAACAAAGTTTCTTCTCGTAACAATGCTCTATCTTTTTCGAGACTGCCTACCACCAGTGTTACCAGATACTTGGCAGAAGACTGCCAAGCCATGAAAGCAAAAGTAGATCGAATAGATCACTCCTAGAACTGAATATGCCGAAGGCAAGGCCGTATCCAGAGCCTAATCACCGCTAATTTGGATTTTGAGCGTGCCTTTGTGAGCTATTCAAGAGTGATTTATATCCATTGTATGTTCCTAGAATGCAACTCGCCTACCTTTTACTTCAACAGAAGATCCTATTTTTATCCTGATACAATTTTATCACATGAAAATAAAAAAGCAGTTTTCTCCACTATATAATTGACGGCAGAAGTCGAAAGGAGATGTTTGTTTCTTATCTACGATAATTCAAAGTTGATGATAAGTTAAGTATATTCAAATTTAATTCATTTTTGTGGTTTTTCGCAAGGACTAGGAAGAGTTGAAGGAGGAATTTTTTTTTTTTACTTTGATTGAAAAGGAGGAATATGAAAAGAAGATACCATATTAAATGATAGTCCTTATTAGGGATAAAATAAAGGCTGATTGGTTTTGGCATAGTACTTAGGGACTATTTTCTTTAGTATTTCTGCTCCGTTGTTGCTTACCTTTGTTATAGTTAAGGTTGGCCTCACAATTTTTTATCATAGGGTATACTAAATTATTTTTGGATGCTTTTTTGTTTTATGGTATTTCAGTCATTTTAGTACTTTGCGGTTGCTTCTGCGGATGATTATTGTTGGGTGTCGGGAATTTCCTTGTCTTTAAAAATTCTTCTTTTTATCTCCATTTCATAAAAGGAATTTTTCCATGGGGCAACGCTGAATTGAAATACTAAATATTGTAAATTTTTTTGGTGTATTTTTTGGTTGATCGTAATTTGAGTAAGAACAGTGTGAGGTTTATTAATTTAGTCTATTGAGGATAAAAAAATTCAAATCTTTTTTCTTTCAGGAAAACGAGAAGAAAATAGTTCCATGGCTCTACTGTGGCGCCATCTTCTATTTATGGCGCCTCTTTGCATTCATTTTTGCGACCATCGTTAACGACATGATTTTCGCCTATAACATTATGATGTGTTTGCTTTGGATTTTTATTATTCTAGCGGGGGCCTATGGATGGATTGTCTCCTATTCCTTGTATCTCGATCTTTGTGATCTAACACGACTTGAAGACATAGCCCACTTGAGGGTAAGTTTTTATCATTTGGCTTTATGGCACTTTCAGTAAAGTTTTGTTTTTTGTTGTGTTGCGTCAGTGTCACTTATATGTCTGGCGATGGTATTAGATGCTATAATCGAACTAAGTTCTCAAACATATTTGTGTTTTCACCAAAAAATCTGCATATTTACCGCATCATTGGCCGGTCTTTTTGTGTCTTGGACTTCGCGAAATTGTGTATAGCTACCATGGCTAAGGCTTGGATTGATGTAGCAGTGTATAATAAGGATCATAACTAAATGTTTCCAAGAAAAACATGGTAAAAGTCCCTCTTTGGTTTTTTATTGAAATTAAATAAAAACACTATTTTTTTTTACTGAAAGTAAGGAGCAACATTAAAACCTAAAACGAACAGAAATTAGTCCGTATATGCTAAAATTCGAGTCTTTCTCTTAACTCTACTTTTTTAAAACAGTAGAAAACTCTAGCATAAAGAGCGGGGCGTTGAGGAGGAAAAGCCCCTTACATATACAGACTAATTTCTGTTCGTTCTCAGGTCGTAACTTTTGATAGGTAAGACTAATCCTGATGAAACTTATATATTTAAAATCAGCATTAAAATACAATTCTTTTGATGTAACTATTGGTATCGAAATTCCGTTTTTTAGAGTTTCGATTACTATTGAGCGGGGTCGCTCCTTACTACAGTTCGTTACCACGAACTGTTTGAAATTGATTTTCAATAAGATAAGTTATAAAAGAAGTGCAAAATTGCATAGCATTGAGCACAAAACATGACAAGTTTCCTGCAGAATTTTTTTTTGTTTTGATTTTCCCCCTCCAACAAAAGATTTGCAAGAGGTTATTCAGAATGTTGTTTTTAAAACAAAAAATCTGCTAGTTCCTTTTTTCTATGTTGATTTTTTTCCTATATTCTCTATGTTTTCTATATTTTTTAAATATTTTTCTATACTTTTTTCTATGTCTCCAGAAAGAAGGGGGAGAACATTAGATCGGAAAAAAAATGAATTCATATCTGTAGCCCCGATTATTTTTGTCATTTTGTAGACTAGTTTTTTGAGTTGAAATTTGTGTTAAATTTGACGTTGAGGCTATAAATGAAAGGTTAAAAACTTATTATTTCCACAACATCCCCAATTCATAAGAAATTGCAGCTTAAATTAGGAAGTAACTGGTGAAAGAACTTGTCGGACGACAGGCATACAAATAAAAACAAATTTGCTCTAATCGTACAACAGAAAAATACTTGGTTTAGGAAGCCATTATGTAGTCACGTGGCCATTTTCAAATTAGTGATCGGTTGAGAGTTACGAACACTTACCGATTATTTAGAGCAAGACGAACAAGCTGACAGTTTTTGATAGTAAAACTAAAAAGTTTGTGTTAAAAATATTATGTAGCCGATTCTGCTATCGGAATCCTATTTACTTACATGTATATGTATACAGTTTACCTGACGTTAAGGTTATAAATAAATATGATATTACTTCCACAGCTTGCTTAGTTTATACGAAATTACAGCAAACATTTTCAAGCATGCCCTGCTTCTTTTTTGGTATCTTTGTCGGGTTATCTTTGGTATCTTTGTCGGGTTGGGTTTCTTCTTGTTTCATGATGTTAATAGGGCTCCTTGAACTTAGTAGCCGAACATTTTATTTCCAGGACTAATATTTTTACGGTTGGTGCTCTGTGAGTTACGTTTTGTGGAAAAGCTATTCGGGCATGAAATGGAATGAATGTGAAATAGAAAACACAAAAAGTTACGCTAAATTGTGACAATCTTGCGATATATTTGGTGGGCCGAGGCCTAATACTACCTCCTCCTCTCTAGATAAATGCTTGTCTCCAAAGAGTTCATAGAATTCAATTCCCTTTAACACTAAAGTTTTTAAATGTGCATACATAAGCAAACCTTGATATTAGCTGTGTATTGCCCTAACTGTGTGAGAGACGCAGAAACGTTCCTGGGGGGGGGGGCGACCGGGACAGTTACCTTGGATGCCGTGGCTTGGAGGCGCCGTGGTTGGAGTATTGCCAATTTTTACTTCAATTCATATGTTTTTTTCCTTATATTTGAGTCAGGAGGAGGTGTTGTAATTAGTTTTACCCCAGGCACCACCAACCCTAGGAACGGCTGTGGAGAGACCCCAATAAAAAAAGATGTATTATTTTTTCATATTTTCCCGAGCGTTTAAGGCATTATTTAAGTAACTGAACAAATTTATGTTTAAACAGTTGACACTACAAGAATATATTAAATGGTTTGGATCTTCTTGGTTCCGGCTCGTTAGTATAATTTGAACTATCAGTTGGACAAAGGTTAATCGCATTGGGAGAAATGAACTTTTTTGACCATTCTGACTTTGACCAGCCAAATTAAGTGTTGCGCGAAATCATGATAATTTTACTCTAATTTATCTAATTGTGTAATTTAATTTAAAATTAGATGGTATCATTTAAGCCAGGCTGACAGCTTTATACTAATTTAATGAGCTTGATGAATAGCTTTAAGACTTGTATATCTCCTAAATTTTCCTATATACAATAAATCATACTTTATACTTATTGCTGTATTTGCTCTAATATTAGTGCAAAAAATAAACAGATCACCTAAACCAAGTGATATAACTTTCTGAGTTCCAGAACTTGACAATGCTGACTCTCGTGTATACTAAGAAAAGTTTTTACCTAGCTTGGAAATGCTAACGTACCAAATACATATAAATAAAAGAAGATTTGCCGCCAAAACTTTTCTTTTAAGCTGAAAACAACGATGTTCTAAGATTTTGTTTTGACTATTTCAAAATTATGAATTTTCTAGGGCAATATTAAATTTTTGTCAGTGTTGCCACGTTGAACCTTGAAAAAATAAGCGAGATTAGTTTAATTTGATAATGCTTTTAAGTATGAGTATAAAGATCGTTCAAAGCCATTGGTGGCACATAGGGCGTAGATGATTATTGACATTTGAGTTGTTGGGTCTTTTTTACGGGGACAGGTAGCAAATATATCATCCAGCTTGGTCAAACTCCAGGCCCCTTATAACACATTTACTACTACTGGTAATAACTCACTGCAGAACCAAGCCACCTGAGGTCAACACAGCTACAATCTGTATCTACACAAATACAAACATTAGCTATCTGTAGAGCCCTAAGGATAACTACAACTTCGAAAAAAATTCCTCCTTCTTAAGCTGTTTGTGCCAAATTTGTTTAGCTTTTTTTTACTAATTTTCCACCCAAGTTTCTTTTTTTTTAATATTGGTGCTCGTTACCATCAATAACTGCATCCTACAATATTAAGAATTCTAATTTCTTAGATTTGAATTTTAGATTTTTTTTTAATTTTTTTAATAGATTTAGATTTTTTAGATAGATTTCGTTTTTCTTTTAAAGAATTTTTAAAATATTCTAAATTTTTTCTAGATTTTTTTAGATTTTCCCAGATATAATTTTCATTGGCATTAATACTCTAATGATGTACAAAATTTGTATGTTTAAACAGTTTTGTTATGTTTGGAGAGATTGACAATATGGGGGTCAGAGGATTTTTTTTACAGTGGGGGAGAGGGTCAAAAACTGAAAAACAGATTTTGGGCCACTTCCTAGGGCCTTTGGGCGAATTCCCCTCCTTCTTTGGTCGGGCATTCACACAAAGAAAAGAAGAACCAGAATTAGTTTTAATGTTGGTTTAAATTTTATGGTTTATGGCTAATGGTTTATAGTTAATTTTATGGTTTTTGCTTTCAGATGGGTACAATGAGCTCATTAAATGTTGGTTTGAGCTCTCGACCAACGACGCCGTTCAGCACCGTATCCACATCTCACATGGTTTGAGTGATTTTAAATATTAAATTTATCCGTCCATTATGTGTGTGTTATTTGTGCTAATATATATATTTTTATCTGTTTATAAGGCATTCTTGCATGTGTGACATATCATATGAGTATCATGGCACCTGGATGTGTTTACATTCTAAACAGGCTTAGATGTTTTAAGTCTTAGAAGTTCTTGGTTGTAGATAGCTATTTTACTTCGGGGGAAGGGAGGGGGATTACTGTTTTGCAGCGCTTAGCTTTACACTCGCTCTTTAAAGTTTCTCTAGAGGTGAACATTTTTCTACGAGTATAAAATGTCCCGCGTTAGAAAAAAGAAATAAATTGGATATTTTTTTTTCTTATTTTACAATTTACATGAAGTTAAACAAAATATTTTATGAGTTTTAAATCAAATGTGGTTTAATTTTCTTTATTTTTCTGCTCGTCTTTAAAATGTGGAAGGGCCTATGTCCCTGCCTTAAGAAAAATCAATAGCGATATTGGGAAGTGTAAAAAAAAATTCGGCCACTGTTATCAAACAAATGTATTTTGCGTTAGTTACAATGTATTTCGAATGTCATATGCCGAAATCTAGTATTTACTCAAAAATAAGAACTGAGCTAAGGGGAATCTCCCCTAATTTCGTATGGCAAGTCCAATGGTCTCGGTAGCAATTTTTTGACCGGTTTTACTTTCCGTGATACGATCTTGTATCTGCAATACTAAAAAAATTCAATTCGTTTTCCATATTCAATATTTAGAACGGACATAGCAGAGCTGTTAAACCTAAAATCTACACTCAACGGGAAATAGAGAAATAAAGAGAAGAAAGAAAAATCTGGGAATCCTATTGACGGAATTCCGTCCTATGATGGAATGGTTATCTTCTCGAAAATTTGAAAAAAAAGCAATACTCTGTTTTGGGTGAGGACATTCTCTTTGCTATGAGAAAAATATCGGGATTGTGCGTCAGAATTAAAAACTTATTTACTTTATTTTAAATAAAAAATCCTAGAATTAGATTTAATTCCTGTTAAAATATTTGTACTTTTTGCTTGCACTCCCGAATTACGTCCAATTTGGAGTTAATCCTTTAGAACTTTGACGCCAAAATCGTGTTTGAGTGACAAAATTTAAACACAATTATCTGTGAATTTAATTTTGACTGAAAAACTGAGGTTTTCAAAACAACCATATTGATTAGTATTTCCACTTTGTGGTTCATTTATCTCTGCCATTATACCTATTTAGTTCTAGATTAGGTATAAAGCTAATTCTTGAATCCCATATTCATTCTACCGTCTTATTTTATGACCTTCACTGGATATCTTGATTCTTATCAGTACGTGTTTAACCTAGGGCTATATCCACACAGAGGGGGGATTGGGGGGCTATCTTTCTATTAAACTGATAGCAAATATAAAAATCAATTATCCATGGTTTCTCTAATAAGAAAGAAGTAATTATTTTGTTGTTACTGTAGTTTAGAAGAGGCTTGCACTACGATTGCCATAGTTTTCTTTCGTCGATGTTTAAAAGAACTGAATAGCTGTTTGGTTAGAATGCGTTTAAAGATAGAACACGAATAAGGTAATAAAAATGTGTATTAACACTTAAATGTGGAGAAGAAAGGGAATGAATTCTTTTATTGTGATAATCAATTATCTTATTATAATAAATTAAATAAATTTATTAAAATATGATGACGATCTACTATCAGTGGTAGATAATAAATCGCCATCTATTATTTATTAATAATAGATGGCAGTCTTTTATCGCGATCTGACATGAAGGCCTTCGCTCAAAGAAAATTTGCTTTTTCTACGAGAATTTCCTCTCTTTTTCTCAAATTTTTCTTTTAAAGATTATTTAAACTGTAGAATCGACTGAGGACAATAGTTGTCCCAGTTATTGTTGAGTAAAGAGTCTCTACCTCTTTATAATTTGTAGTAGGCTAAAGAGAGCTTGTTCTTTTACGAGCTCCCTTGCTTTCTCCTCCATGGTACCAGCCAAAGTCTCCTAAGGTTCCTTTGCCTTCGCTCGCCTGTCTTCATTTTCTTCTAGAAACGTTGCCTGTTAAAAAAAACTTATTTAGAACATTTATTCTTTACAAAAGAATGTCGAGAATATTAAAATAACTTGTCAAGTAGTGATAGTTTAATATTTATAGTTAAATAAAATTTGCTAAGAAAATTTCTAAATGAATTGATCGCTTAATGGACATGGCAACACTGTTTTTCAACATACCGTACGATCATGAATAGCTTCAAGGCAGTAAAATACTCGGCCTCCTTTTTTCAACATCGCAGTATAGGCCAATTGGGCATATGGGTGAAAGTCAAGAATAGCGGCTCTTCAGATGGAGACCAATAACAAAAAGAGACACATTCTAGTTAGATTGCTAATTTTGTGTTCATTTTTATAGAATTTTTTCACGTTTTTGGCAATTTGCTCGAGCCTTTCTTCTAAGTTTCTTATAGCCCTAGGCTATGCAAAAAAAAACTGAAAAAAACAATCACGGAATTTTTTTCTTTATAATATGCTGCAAGTATCGATGAAACATATTTTCTTGTTTTGGATCAGTTGTTTTCTACATAGCCTAAGGTTATATGAGACCATTAGAAGAGAGGGGATGAATTATCAAAAAACTCCAACAAAACGATGAAAATAGCATAACACTAGCAATCAAAAATGTCTCTCTGTTGTTCTAGCATGTCTCCTAAAGAGACGCTATTCCTGACCTTTATAGGATCTCTGTATTAATTAACTTTTGTCTGTGCTCATGGTGACTAATTATTTTTTCGAGTGTTGCATTGCTTGTTCTATATTTCTGATTTCTATTCAGTTAAAAAATCTATGGCCTTGATCTGACCTTCAACGTGAAAAGTTTAGTCTCCTTATTTAATGCCCGAGCCACACCATAGTCACAGTCGATGAAAAGAAGTTAAATTTTACGAACGAAAGGGGTTTTTCTTGGTTTGACGATATCTGTATTTCGGAAAGGAAGGTAAGAAGTTGGTTTGAAACTGCCATCACTGTTCTCAACTACTTTGTTCATGCTGCCTCTTCTTGTCAGGCGTCGGATTCCTGTTACAAATAGAAAAAAAAATATGCTGCTTCAAGCGTCCATCTTTTCTAGTTTCAAAAAATTACGCCTTAATTTTTGACTGATTCGTCAACCAAAAATTTCGTGTTTGAAAGTTGTTTCAATTCAAGAAGTTATTGATTGCATACATAATTAGTGCTGTTGTGTGTAATTTTTATTGTATCGAAAAGTGCGACTATAATGTGACCCGGGCATAAAACTGCAATTTTTGCTTGTTTATTTAGCATGTGTACGGTGTATATCTTTAACTATGTACAAATTAATCCGTCCTTTCTGTTTTGTATATTTCTGCCAAATAAAACAATGTAATTGTAACGATTTCTTCTATATATTATGGAGAGACTTTCACTGTGTGTAGCGACAGAATAGTTCCTAGGGTTGGTGGGGCTCGGGAAAATCAATTATAGTGCCCCCTCTCGAATCAAATATAAGCAAAAAAAGAACCAACCGGAAAAATTGGATCAGTGGGCAACCCCTCAGCAACCCCCCCCCCCCCCCCAACCACCTTTGAACAGTTTTGTGTAGCGAGCACATTATAGTTGATGCTAATAGTGACAGGAGGAGCATTTACGCTATTTTTACCATTTTATTAAGTATTTTTTTTATTAATATTACAAAAATGTATATTTTACTCCTTATGAAGCATCAAATTAAAAAGAACACATACACTAAAGAGAATAGGATGCATGTTAGAATCGGTACTGGCGCTTGCATTAACGCCATCTAACGTTTGGTGACTTTGTTTGACCCAAAATTGCTACATACTTGTTTTTTTTAGGTACTTTAACATACAGGGAAGGATAGAAAAGTAAAATTTCAATCATCAGTATGCCTGCCAGCTTCAATTCAACTAGCCTACTTTGAATTCAAGTTTTCCCAAGGTGTCCTGGGTCTATTTTGTAAAAACTGGATTTTGACTTGAAGCGATCTTGAAAATAAATTTTTTTTAGTTTTTCACTTTCAGCTTTAATCCTATTGTACTGCTGATTAACCACATCGAATATCCAGTTTTCAGCTGCTACTTTTTGATGAAGTCACCAGACGCTATACTCTAGGTAAGGTTAGTAGTTATTTCATCTCTATCTTTTTATGTTAAACCACCAAACCTGCCACTCCTAAATTCTCTTTGATATACTCCTTTTGTTATTCTATTCTTAATTTTCAAAAAGTAAACTTAATGATTTAGCTAGGCTACCGTGCAGAGGTTAAGTTATATATCCGATCTGCTTAGGTTTGAATACTATCAATTCTATGAGGAGCGACGTCTCTCGAGAAGACCAGTTAACAACCCAGTCGTGTGATATTGCAGTGGATTGATGCTCTGCTTGAGACTACGAGGCCCAGGGATCGGTCCCCGCCGCCACAAGGCTGGGCGACAGGGTCGCTACTTGCCCTCGCAAAAAAAAGATCCAGTAACTGAATCGACGGCTCAACGCTGACGCCGATGTCGACGCCAGTACTATCAATGCCTCTGAGGGATCTTTTATTATCTCTTTTTATAGTGTTACGACAATGTGCAGTAATGGAGTTCTTCTGGTTTTAGTTCGGGCTATTCAGCCTCTGTTTGGTTATGTTGTTTTATTATAAGTCGCCTACTCGTCGTAGTATGTTTCTACACGTGAATATATAACGAGTTGGAGTTAATAGGCCGGGGGTTGCTTGTATTGGATGTCGAATTCTTTGATGTGACTATAGCCAAGTGTTGTGAGACATCTAGTGACTAAGACCAGCCTAGGCTTGCTCAGTGCCTCTTTTCCACTGATCTTGAAAGTAGGGCCCCAGATCCAAGGGTCGTAACCAGAGATTAGCCGATGTCAAGAAATCAGTTACTACTCGAAATAATTATTCATTTTTAGTGGGGAACCCCCTGCAACACAACCCTAAAAATTATCCTAGACAAGTGTACTCGGATTCTTGAATAGAGTTGCTAGCCAAGATACCTCTTTACATGGCTGTAATGAAAGGAAGTTTAAGACAGATCCGTCGTGCTTAGCGGATGAAGGATAATATGTCGCAAAAAATTGTGCTTTCTGGCAATTTAGCTTGATCAAAATGAAAAGTATAATGCACCAATTAGAAGTAGTCGATTTAGAAGAATTATGAATTCTTCTCATTGAGAAGAAGTCATGAGAATATATTTAGAGAGTGTAGAAACTTCACCTAGGGAGTAGATAGTACAGCTCTAAATAGAGGTAGAGACCGGCAGTTGTGTTGGCCTAAAGTAGCCTAGTTCTGCGACGGGTTGTCACTTGTAGTAATATCGAACCAATTAGGATCAAACCACACTTTTTGCAACGCATATTCTTTAATATGCGTTTAGTCAAACTGATACCTAAAACTATCTTTAGACGATTCAATTATATCAGCCATATTAATCAGTTACGCAATGGTCCTGCTATCCGCTTGATCGATATCCTAGTTACATCATCTCCTTGTTTATCCTACTCTAAGCGACTTCCTCTTCTTAACGTTGATTTTCAAGGCTCTACCTAGTCAGTATAACGAGTAAGCCTCTACCTCGTTAAACGACTACCTTAGAATATCTTTAGACGTTTCTCTTGGAAAACATCAAGCATATCTTTCTCTACCTTTCAAAGCGCCCACAGTTCGAGTCATACTTGCCCAATAGACTATGACATAACCCCTCATCAGAAGAATCCGATACACGACAAGAAGTGCATTACTGGTCACTTTACATTTATACTGACGTTTTCCTAATATTGGAATATAATAGAGATTTTAGATTAAGATTTTATTTTCACAAATAAATAAACTAAACAACACTTTCGAGGGGGGAAAAACTTATGAGGGTTTGTGGTTGCACGAAAGTCCACTTAACTTTGTATCTATTAACACAGCTATTAAAAAAGAGAAAAACTCCACTATTTAAAATAATTCTACTACAAATAACCCGAAATAAAGTCACTATAACCTATATATTAAACAAAAAATCAAAAATTAAAATAGCTGAATTAAAAATAGTAATAGATAAACAAAAATATAAAAGAAAAAAATAATAACAAATCCATAAAACAATCATCCAATAATACGGAATTTCAACTTCATATTTCAATCGAAAATATTAATACGTACACAGGAAAAATATTCGGAACCGAAGTTTGGAATTAAAAGAAATAATCATTTTCTTCAGTAATTTCCATCTACTCTGTGGATTTCTTCAGGCTAATCTGAATGGAGCTCCTTCCTGGTGTGATGACTGATGGCGCACAGTTCCAGTAACAACTGATAAAGGAGTTAAATAGAAGCCGTTCACCTTCAGTTTTATTGAATATATTTCTCAGAATTTCCAATTTCTAACTTCTTTCTGGCAAATGTGGGGTGAGTATGGCTAAGCTGAGCTTAATAATAAATAGACGATATTAACCTTAAATCGTCTTAAGTTTAAAACAAGATACTACAAAAGAAGGTGGGTCAACCAGTTATTCATGTTTGATTTACATAGCTTTGTTCTAAAGGACTGTGAACACGATTCAACATATTTGGTCAGATTTGCAGGATATGGCATGCAATGCCTTTTGGTTTCACATCGTGTCAATCTTTTCGGTTCTAATGTTCTGACCAAAGAGTATGGGTATCTTATAAGAGTGGTACATTTGCGCCATTTAGCGTTTGGCGACACTTGGCATTTTTTTCAAGCTTTGCAATCGTTTGTATGTCAGGAACTGAGATCAGACACTTATTATTAGCCCAGTTATATTAATTATACTAATCAAATTAATTATTCTTATTATTACATTGAAAAAAAAATGCGAAGTGTCGCCAATGTCAGTCCCACTCTCAGGGGCGCCGTCAGAAAATTTTCCGGGGGACAGATGCCAAAACAACAGCGGTGACTGGGTGACAGGTTAGGTGGATAAGGGCACCAAACTACGACTTTACCCTGAGGAGGACGAATTTGCAATCAATTTGAAATCCTGAGAAGCTAATTGATTTGGAAGCATCAATAACTATATTTTAGCTTCCCAGTTACAAAAGAAGTAATGCCACACAGTGACAGTACTGGATTCAATCAAGTTGATTCGCTTTATTTGTAATGAAATTAGGCTACGTTTGGTGATCTTTAATTGTGTATCAGCTATAATGAAGGGGGGGAGTCATTGTTTAGGTGGGTATAGAGTAGATTCCTACAAAAATACATTTTAATGGTCAAGCTGCTTACTTTTCAAGAGGCTTTAGACAAATATTGAAAGAGGTAGAGGGGAATAGAAATAAATTAAATATTTTTTCCATACAGCTAATATGTTAATTCCCCATATCTACCAGCACAGAGGTGGAAAAGGCAAGGCAGGTCATCGTCAGCCCCGACAGGAAATTTCTTTGGGGTGGCAAATACTACTAGGAGCTTAGTTTTCATTAATTTTAAATGGTATTATTTTTCCTTTTATATTTATATGAAGTACTTCAATGAATCTATAAAAAAATGTATGTAATATATGTAAATTATATCTTGGTTATGCCTGGGTAGGATTTGGGAAATAATCAAAACTTAAATAAAAAAAGAGCTTTTCAGCTGAAAGCAAGAAACAGATTCAAACCCTATTTCAACAGATTATTCTTTGTATGAAGGGGAAGATCTCCTCCTTAGCTCCTTACGTTTATTGTGAAATTTGGCTTTTTTCCAGATTTTTCAAGAAAATTCGCAATTTGAAAAAAAATTTTAAACACTAAAAAAACTTTTGTTTAATGAGCAAGGTGTTGAGAAGGGGGACAGTCCCCCTTATATACAGAGTAATTCATATTTGTTTTAAGTTTCCAACTTGCTTCTTACTTTAATTGAAAAACCTTTTCTATCTGTTTAATTACATTTCATGAAACTGTAAGGTTTTGTGAATATAATACTTCTGGCAATGCAGAAAAAACGATCAATATTTCAATGATCCCTGTTTGGATTTTGATGGGTAGTCAAACAGTTTATGGTAACGAACTGCAAGTAAAGAGCGACCCATCTCAATAGTAAGCATAACTCTAAAAAACGGAAATTTGATACCAATATATATATTATAAGTATTGGCTTATTATGCTGATTCTAAATTTATAAGTTTAGTCATACCCATCAAAAGCTACGAGCCCGAGAAAATTTGTCTGATTTTTGAAAAAAAAGAGGGAAAGACCCCTTAAGTCATAGAATTCATACCATCAGATTCAGCGTATGAAAGAACCTACAGTAGAGGTTGCTCGTAATCTCATATCTGCAAAAATCTGAAATTTTTGCCAGAAGAAAATTCACGGGGTGCGTGTTTATTTGTTTTTTTTTATTGTTTTTTTCCCATGGGTAATCGTATTGACCTAGCACCTTGCTCTTTCCGCTAAAGTTTAAATTTTGTCCAACAACTTCTGAAGCACAAGGGTCGTTTAATTCAAACAAGGGTCGTTTAATTCGTGAAGAGCAAGACCTTGAGGAGGGGGGAACCCTCCTCGTATACTTGATAATTTCTGTTCGTTTTAAGTTTTAATGTTGCTCCTTACTTTCAGTTGAAAAGTTTTTTTTTCTTTATTAAATGAAACCTAGAGACAAAAATTTTTCTAAAGGCAATGGAAAAGTATGTCAATGAAAGTGAAAGTATATAAAAATGAAAAAAGTAAGTAATTACAAAAAATATACAAAACAATAGACTACTTACAAAACAAAGATTTACTCTCAGGATTCAGTTCTGTTGAGCAACGCCGAAGCGTTGGACGTGCGACTATGTTCAACGCTTCTTATTTTTATTATTATATCTTATTATATTTTTCGATATTTAACACTATCGACAGTTTTGAACTTGGTTATCCAACACCAAAATATTTAATGCTTTTATACTCAGTGTTTATAGTAAGGCATTATCAAGTAACGCATTATCGAAGTAGTTTGTTCAAAGTAAAATATTGAAACTAATATTTAAAAAATCAAAAAAAAATGCTAAATTCAATATTTTTAATTTAATTTTGAATACCAAAAGCCAATATATTTGACACATTTATGCTTCATAACTGTAAAAATTAAATACTTTTCAAAGTGACAACTAGATAACTACAATCACTCCTGAAAAAAATGATATAAAACACTAAAAACGTATCCATTCAGGGGAAATATTTCTGATTATAACGGCTTCATATATCAGCTCATGGGTACTCTTGCAGTTCAAGTGAAAGTTGACGGCATATTCTTACCAAAATTGCCCCTTAATAAGTTATTTTCCTTGTGTTTTCTACAATTATACGAACTTTCTTGTGTTCTAGTAACTGCACTAATTACTAATAAACAAATGCAGATTGAAGATAAAAACTGTTTGTGGAAGACTGGCTAGGGTTCACTCAGTCACAAATTAGAGCTTATATTTTCCTTATTAAGGGTCAAAATCCGTTGGCAGGCAGCCAACAATAGGGCAACAATCATTGTTTCCATGGTTTTTCCCTATTCTGCTGTCTTTCCTTTGGTTTCCTTATAATTACTTTATAGTCCCAAATTTCCAGGGGGGGGGGCATGACCCCCCTGCCCTCCCCCCTGTCGGCACCCATGTCCACTCTAATGATCGTAAAACAACTATCTGTCCAAGAAACATACCTATAAACATGTTATTATATATATTTAACAATTCAAATTTCAAAAACATAATTCAAAACTATGTATCGTAAAAAAAAAAAAAAAAAAAAAAAAATCAAAAGCCAAAGGTGCTAACTGGATATACTGGTTACCTTATGTAGTTTCTGGCTCACAAGTCTCCAGACAATCTTCAATTTGTCCTCATCGTTCAAACTTCACAAGCGAATACACACTGGCGAAAAAATATTTATTATTTACAACTTTTTCGTCAGCGTGAATTCACCTGTAACTCGTCAAATTGTATTTCAGTTAAGCATCTCCCAATACTTCAAGAACCATGACCCAGCCAGCTCATTTTCTATTGCTCCAAGTTTGTCATATCTTTTTTATCATTACCAAAATGCAAAATAAGCAGTTCATGCTTGGTACAAAAATACATTAAAGAAACAAGAAAAATTAAAATATTCAACAAAAACTAGAAGTAAACCCTTTAGTTACCTTCAAGACTGGATTGCTAGGCGGAAATACTGCAATTCTTTTGCAGTATTTTTTTGCAGCGATTTTTTTGCAGTATTTTTTTGCAGCAATTTTTTTGCAAAAATACATTAAAAAAAAACAAGAAAAATTAAAATATTCAACAAAACTAGAAGTAAATGCTAAACTTTTTCTCAAAGAATTGTTTCCTTCTTTTTCTTCGTAATGTTTTTCTTCTTCCTCTTCTACCTTAATTTATGTTTTCTTCTTCCTTTGTACGCACCTGAGATCTTTAGCTGCCTCTAAGACTCTGGAACATTAGACGGAAATACTGCATTTTTTAGTTTATTGAAACTTAAAACCCAAGTAAAGTGTTCCGAATAAAAGCAGGCTACCACCACTTCAATCCCCTACTCTTTACGGTTGTTTGCCCATTTGACCCCTCCCTTAATTTTTCCCTTGTTTTTCAGGGGTTATTGTCCGAAGGGTATTTTCTGTGGGGGGATATTTTTCGCTTAAGTCTATAATTGTTCCAACGGGACACCCTAAGTTGTTCCGGAGATTTTGCAAGTATTCCATTTTGATAACCTGGTAACAGCAGTGTCATTTACTTTACTGTTTAATCTCACACAGATTGAACGTTTCATAAGAGGTTATAGTACAAACATTTGGTGGATTGAATATAAGAATTGTTTAGTCCCTTCCCCCTCTTCAAAAACAAAGTTCGAACTTTTCATGCTCCTTTTTCCGTTCCTTCCCCCAACAGTCCCTAAAATTTTCAATTCCATCCTTCAAATCTTTCTTGATGTATTGCAGATATACTATTTTAATGACCTGGATACACAAAGCGTCTTTCGATTTCCTCTGGCCCCTCCTCCAATTGAGAGTTTGAGAATTTCTCCAAAAAATTCCCGAAAGTTTCAACTGAATCCCCTAATATATTCTATGGAGTCAACCCAAATTTGAACCTGATAATGACAGGCACAGCTCCCGTTAAAACTATTGTTTAAACAAAATCAGGACGTGGCATCCATAGCTTAGGTAAGCCATCTACCATTACCATCACCATTGTTTTCGATCCCCTGAGGCATTCAGGAGATACTGCGGATAGTATAAAAAGATCTGATGCTTGTCATTTCCAGAGGGGAGCTCGGGAAACTAGCCTAGCAAACAACCCCTAAGAGCTCGTAGCTGATCAGACAGCCAAAACCAAACATAGCCATTTTTTCTAGTAAAACGTATCTGAGGTAAATGGATTATTTTCATTGTTTAGGGCCATTGCCACTGGGCCTGTGGGGTCGATTTTTACCTTAGATGTATTTTTACTAGACTTTTCAACGTTTCTGAACAAAATGGATGTCTAAAAGTTTTGACCCAATATAATAGGTTTAGTGGGAGCCGGGTATAAAAAAGGGCACAGCAGTGAGGCTTGTTGCCCTAAAATCAATTTTTGCAGCTACTACTAGCAAATCTCTGCACCATTCAAGCCTCTTGAGGTCAACAAAGCTGTGTATACTCTTCCCTCACCCCAATCTATTCAAAGCTTTACTCTTTACCCCCTCCCAGGGTTTAATTTTCTTAAAAGCCTAACATATGACCACTTCTCATGCCATTCACGGGTAACCTGCTTTTTTGGCCTGCAGATTGGATTGGTGGCAAAAAAGCACAATCCGTGGCAATGTGTCATCTATAATTCCTAAAAAATGGCCTAGCCATCTTACAGTATTTTTCATTATAAACCTAGAAATGCGGACGTAGCACTTAAAATTACACTAAAACTTCTCAATTTCTAATCAAATGAGCTTCCTTTCCCATTCTTTGCAAGCATCCATGTGGCCAATGAAGAAAAGATTGGTCCTTATTGGACCCTGTTTGGGAGAGGGGGATACCAACATGTTTCTATTTTTTTATCTGCATGGGGATCATCCCAACCTTCCGGATGTTGGTGTCAAGCCGATCAGGACTAATGTTTATCAGCCCTTGTTAGGGCCTCATTTCTGGGGGGAGGAGGACCATGCACTGTAAAAAAATTTTACCTTAAATTCTTATTTACCTAAAAACTCACTGTTCCAAACAGACGACAGGAAAAATTTTTGGCTTGTTCCTGGGCTCCCTAAGCCACCATAGAATGATATCTGTCTATTCCACAAAACAGAGCACTTTTGTACATATATATATATATATATATATATATATATATATATATATATATATATATATATATATATATATATATATACATATGTATCCTGCTTATTAATCTTGTCAGGGCCTTAAACTATTATTTGTAAGGAAACAAGAATACCTACATTATGTTTATTTGATGCAAATATTAACGTTCTCCAAAAAACATGAAAAAAGAAAAACTAATTTCGGAAACTTCCTTATGCTATTATTTTGTTTTTCGTGTCTAAAAGGTTATTCGGGTTCGGACTAAGCCTTTAATACCCTTAAATTGCTCTATAGTTTCATTAGACTATAACAATAAGTGAAAAGAACATGAGAAAGAGACGATAAATGCAAATTGTAATACCCCCAAAAAAGGCGCAAAAACGGATGTTAAAATGTTAATTTAAAACCTTTTTTTCTCTTTTTAATCTTATCAGGGCACCAAACAATTTTCGTTAAGGAAATTACGATTTTTGGTATAGAAATAATTTAGTTCTGGTATCAATACATAAGTAGTTCGTAAGCTAAGGAATAAAATGTAAAAAATAATAATAAAGTTACTAATTGTATACAGGTTATAATGTTCAAAAATGATAAAATAAACGAAGAATAAAATAAGCTATTCACTGCGCATGCTCGATTTTTGTCCGTTTGAAGCTTCTTCCGCAGGTTTAACAAAACCAGATTGTATCCTTGGAGGCATATTTGGGGTTTGGTCTACCGTAGTTAATCGCTCAATTGTACCTTCAACGTGGCCAATGCCGGGCACTCCGTCTGCTGAATATATTACTTGCTCCACATGTTGTATATGAGCGTTGGGGGCTCCAGCCTGGTTTAAGCTTTCTAGCACTGGGGCTATTAATGTGTGAGAAGTTTCAGGAGGGAGAGCTGCTGAAGGGTTTCCGTATGGGACGGGAATATCGTTGTACGTAGAGTGGGTCTTGAAATTTCCTGAAATGCAGAAAACACACATATATTCATATATATTTCCCCAATATATCTTAATCTATTTGCTATTTCGGTCCGGGAGCTACACAGTGACGTCTCTTACAGAGAGGAGAGCATGTACTACCATCCCAGTTGTGACCAGTTATTTAGTTTGGGACGGGGGTCAGTGGCGTGACTCTGTAAGCTCAGCCAGAGTCGACCCAGCTCTAAATGGGTACCTGGAGAAATCTGGGGAAGGTCTGCAAAAAGGGTGTGTGAAAGCACAGGATGGTTGGCCCCTAGCCCCCCCATTGCACTTCCTGGCTGAAGGGCCATGAAACAGAGATCAGCACCACCGGTTTGGACCTTAAGGGTCTAGTGCCGTCTTACTTACTTACTTTTTTACTTATGTACTACTACTAGTTCCTCCTCCACGAGATTTTGAAACCTACCTTTAAAGGGGAGATTTTCACTGAGAAATGCTTTTTTGTACTTTCATAGAAAAGGAAATAAGTAAACGATAAATTTCACCCCCCCCCCAATTTTCAAAATGTAATTTTGTCCCCTCAAAATTATTGTGAATTGACAACACCGCTACTACCAGGCAGCAGGTTTCACAAGCTGTGATTCCAGTAGTATGAAACTTTGAAGCATACATGCGCTCGGCCTATGAAGATTAGCAATATAAAAAATTCTTGGACTGTCTTTAGCTACAAGTACCTGTTTAGGTTTGAAGCAAATCTCAGCAATCTGCCACTGACATGACCAATCACGGGCAAATGGTAGCTTTGGCACCTTTTCTGCCTCACGCCTGACCTTTGTTGACAGTGTGTATTATTAGGATAGTCTTCTTTTGTGATTGTACTTCAATATTGGAGACAAAAAACTTGTTTTTGACTACTAAAAAAACCCTGATTCTTGTCCCTGTCCTAAAATTAAGGTCCTGACTGAAGGTAATTGTGTTGCACCTTTTTTGAACTGGAATTATGGAAGGACTTTCAAAACTGAATGATTCAAGTACCCTAGTGGGTATATCACACCTCCAATTACAAATTGCACCAAAAAATTTGTCTCAAAAAATGTCCTACGCTTTGGAACGGATAGCTGTGTTTTAGGTCGTGTCTTCATTATAGCTTTATCAGGTAAATTCGCCTGTGCTTTTTTTCAGGCAGTCTCCATGGGTACTTTTTAAGGCTCAAAAGGCAAATCAGGCACATCTGAAGGGGTTTTTATGGCACTTGGTATTAATCAAGTGACATATAGCAATCGCAAATTCTGTCGGTCTGTCTGTCTGTCGGTCTGTCGGTCCCGGTTTTGCTACTTTAGGCACTTCAAGGTAAGCTAGGGAGATGGAATCTGGCAGGCGTATCAAGGACAAGACCAGATTAAATTAGAAACAGTCATTTTCCCAATTTGACCATCAAAATAGAAAAAAATGAAGTATTTTTAACTTACGAACGTGTGATCGGATCTCAATGAAATTTGATATTTAGAAGGATATCGTGTCTCAAAGCTCTTTTTTTAAATCCGGACCGGATCTGGAGACGTTGGGGGAGTCTGGAGGGGGGAACCTAAAATTATGGAAAACGTTAAACTTGGTGGGAAAAATAACCAGAAGTCTTAGGTTACGTGATTGACATAATTGGAATGGATCCGCTCTATTCGGGGGGGGGGGGGTTAATTCTGAAAAATTAGGAAAAATGACGTATTTTTAACTTACGGAGGAGTGATCGGATCTTCATGAAACTTCATATTTAGAATACCTCATACCTCAGATCTCTTATTTTAAATCTCAACCGGATACAGCGTCATTGGGGGTGGTAGTTGGGGGGGGGGCCGAAAATCTTAGAAAATACTTAACGCGGAGAGATCAGGATGAAACTGGATAGGAAGAATAAAAACCTGTCTAAGATGCGTGACTGGCATAACCGAACCGGATCTGCTGTCTTTGGTGGAGTTGGGGAGGGGAGCACAAGAAGGATCTTGTGCTTTAAATCTCTCGATTTAAAATCCGACCAGATCCTGTGACATTGGGGGGAGTTGGAGGGAGAAACCGAAATTCTTGGAAAACGTGAAAATTGGGGTATTTTATCTTACGAATAGGTGATCGGATCTTAATGGAACTTGATATATATAGAAGGATCTTATGTCTCAGATGCTCCATTTTCGACTCGAATTGGATCCGGGGACATAGGGGATTGGAGGAGGGAAACAGAAATCTTGGAAAACGCTTAGAGTGGGGAGATCGGGATGAAACTTGATGGGAAGAATAAGCACGCAAGTTCTAGATACGTGATTGACATAATTGGAACGGATCCGTTCTCTTTGGAAGAGCTGGGGGGTGTTAATCTGGAAAAAATTAGAAAAATTGAGGTATTTCTAACTTGAAAACGGGTGACCGGATCTTAATGAAATTTGATATTTAGAAGGAATTCATGTGTCAGAGCTCTTATTTCAAATCGTGAACAGATCTGTTGACATTGGGGGGATTTGGAGGGGGGTATCTTGGAAAACGCTTGGAGTGGAGGAATAGGGATGAAGTTTGGTGGATAGAATAAGCAAATGTCCTTGATACGTGATTGACGTAACCGTACTGGATTCACTCTTTTGGGGGAGTTGGGGGGAGGGGTTCAGTGATTTGGCGAGTTTGGTTTTTCTGGACGTGCTAGGACGATGAAAATTGGTAGGCGTGTCAGGAAGCTGCTCAAATTGACTTGATATATCTTCATTAGAAAACCGAAACAATTACTTGTCCCCCCCCCTAAATTCGCATGAATTGATGCCACTAGAGCTACCATTAAAAACATAAATATGGATTACAAAAAAAGAAGTTAAGCTTCCCCATTTGGGTAGCTAAATCATATCAAAAACTTTCCTTGTTTAGAGCACTAAACTAATTTTATAAAATTATATCACAACATCATGGCTGACTTGTCATCCCGGATTTTTTTTTTTTATCACCCTCAAGTTTTGCGTCATCAGGGCTTACATAAGTTGCACGTTTCGGGGTAGTATTTGGCTGTCAAATACTGGTAATCTTTGATGACGATGGGTTTTCAGCTTTTGTTGGGTTTATTGGTTTTCCATATGAATTTAAGACTTTTAAACATTTTTCAGTTCTGTCATGGAGGGTGACCTGTAGGCAACAACTACTAAGTACATTCGAAAGAGGGTAGAGGGGTTGAATGTTTCTACTAAATAACCTGTATATTAATTATTTCTAATACATATCTTAGTCTAAGAATTTTTTTTTCCAGAACCAACTTGCTTACACTATCAAAATAAATTGGAAAAAAATTATCGTTTGTATGGTTTAGTGCACTTACTATAACACTGGTTTGTATACTGCCAATTAATACAGTTTTTTTTATACAAAATAGATTATTGTAAAAACGCCTATAAGGTACGTATCATCAAACTGCTTGAAGAGAAAATTTATCCTACGACAATATAAAAATATCTGCGACAAAAATATCTTAGATTGACTACATGATAACAGCGTCTAAATAGATAACAGTGATTGACAACAGACAGATTGACAGCAGCGTTTAAACAAAAATAAAACAAAAACACATTGTTTTTTTTTCCTGTATAGTCTTTTGTGTTTTTTTTTTCACCTTTTTGTGGATACTTTAATCTGTTTAAGCTCTCTTTCTTTCTTATTTTTTATATTTTTTTTTCTGTACATAAGAAGTTAAACTTTTTGGATTCTTATAAAAATTTGTGAGTTTTTCAGAATTTTCATTCCATCTTAAAGTAAAGAGAAAGGCAATGTGGCCTGAGAAATCGTTTACGTATAGAAGTTTAGTATTTGCAGTTGTATTCTACAGTTCATAAATTTCTCAACCGTGAAATACGATTCATAAGATATAAAATACATTGCTCAAACGGTAATAAAAAAGACTATAAAAAAATAAAACAAGGATACAAACCTTGAACAGGAGCGGATGTAGGATCCAGACCTCCAGTGAAAAATTCTGGACCTCCTGTTTCCATAAAGCTAGATGCTGGATTAATAGTTGGCTTTTCTTCGTCTTCAGCGGCTGAAAGAAAGTTTAATATTATTCATTATCAGTGTTTAAATAGAATTATATCTTGTAATAAATTATAAATTATGCTAAGTATGACATTAAATGGCTGCAGAAGCCATACATTTAGTTTGTGTTGTTCTTTTCCCCTGTGCCACCCATTTCAGTTTGTTGCAAGAAAGTGGAAAGGGTCTAGCCTTCGTGGTTTCTCCTGAAAGATGGAATTTGGAGTGGATTGATAAATATGACAATGGATTTTGGAAAGCTACAAATAATTCTTGGTAGTGTCCAAAGAAGTGTTTTCACTTTTGTTTAAGCCAAAACCCACAGTTTACGAGTTGAAGAGACGTATTGCAGTCTTTGTTGAAGACTTGTTCTGCTTCTTTTTTTTCCTTTGGTTCTTCGAGCAACGTTTCTACTTGTGATTGAAAAACTCTATTCCGGCTGGCAAGCAGGAGGTATTCCAGTTGGCAAGCAGGAAGATGCTAGTTTCAAATTGAGTTAAATCGAAATCTAAAAGTCCTTAGGATGCGCGACGGTTCTTTAGCCTCATCACCAATTTTCCCTCTTATAATAATTTGGGGTTGGGATTAGATATCCGAAACAGGAGTACTTTTCGATGGCCGAAGGTGCTGCCATCTCCTGTTACTTAATCCATCCGATTCCTGTTTTCGGCTGAGATTGCTGAGATTATTGTTTAACTTTCTAAGCCAAGGACCGAGGCAGATGAATAGCATCACAAGTATCTCTTAAGCTTTAACATTCCACTCATTGGTAAAGTAATTGAGCCTTATCGTTTGCTCCTTCCTTTAGTTCACCTTAATTAAGCTGTTATTACCAGGTTGACCTGTGGCAAGAAAATGCAACTTCTGATCTTTTCTAGCACTGATTGATCATCCTTGACAAGCTTGTAAAAGTATACATCATCCTTTCTTCAGACAAAACTTTTTATGAGACATACCGTTCCGACAGTTTTGAGGGGCTGACATCTTCAGCATTGACGTAAGTATTGGGGGGGGGGGAATCTGGATAATGACTCTCTGTAAAAATGAGCCAAGTCTAAATCCGATGCACAAACCAACTAGGACCTAAAAGGAGAGACCGGTGATCTAATCCTGATTCCGTGTACGAATAGCTAACTCTGAGATAGAAAATCTTTTCTCACTGTCCACTTTAGCAGAAAGGGAATCTGGTAACACCTCTATTGAACAGACCCTTCTATTCCAAATTTTAGCAGAAAGGCAGGCATGGTTCGCCATATCTGAGCCATAATCTAGCAAGGATTCTCAATCTGTACGATTGCAGGCCAACATGGGTCCAAAACCTCTCCAGCGGCTCACAGGCGTGTGCCTCTTTTCCATCTTTTGCTTGAAAGTATTCAGATTCATTTTGAATAGAAGATTAGACGGTGGACCTTAACGGTCAAGACACTAGTAGATTTCATAGTCTCAGTTTAGTGATTTTTCCTCTATCATCGAGACTTATAAGTAGGAAACGGCAAGAACTTTCATATTTATGCGGGATTTGAGGTTTGTGATATGCGTTTGAGGATAAGCGAACTTGTTTCCACGACTATATTGCAATAAAGATCGTACAGCCTGCTCATCTTCAGGGACAAAGGGGAACATGTTTTTTTTTATTTGTCTATTGTTGATTCCCAATACATTTGCAAGTAAGGAAATATGACCTCATGCACGGGGATACGGAATGAGTATCAACAAGGATGGAACGAAATGAGAAATTTTATAATTACTAGTAAGATGTAAAGCGTTAAGGAGAAAAAGGCACTATGAAATTGGCTATGAGGTATGAATTTACGATTAATAAAATGATTGATTGGTTGGCATCTTCCAATTTTTAACACCTTCTCATAAGAAAAGAGAAATTTTGACTGGAGAATCTTCAAAATTATTGTTACATTCTTTCTGTTTTATGTTAATAGTCGTTCACCAGAAAAATTGGCTTCCAAATGAGGACACCATCCCAGTAACTATATCATGTTTCTTCTCTCTTTGGAAAACGTGAAGTCTTGCTGAGTGATTCTTTAAGACCGTCACTACACAGCTTTGGCTCTTTTCCAAGGGCGGATCCAGGTGGGACACCGACGCCCAAGATTTTTCTGGCACACTCAATCCGTTTCTTTCTTTACATTTTTAAAAATAAATTTATCAATTTGTTCAATTATTGGTGCCCTTATCACACTCCCCCCAAGATTTTGCTCTAGATCCGCTTTCTTTTTCCAAGAACCATGTTCCAACCACTTTTCTTTGACCATTCGTTGAAACAAGTAAAAAGGCTCAGTACTTTATGCAATTTAAAGAAAAAACAATATTTTTCAACTGAAAGTATTGAGCAGCATTAAAACTTAAAGTGAACAGAAATTATCCCTTAGATGAGGGGGCTGCCCCTTACTCAACACTCGCTAGTACCATCATTCAAATTCAACGGTCCTTGTGTTTCAAGAGTTGTCAAACAGCTCGTGGTAACAAATTGTAAGTAAGGAGTGACGCGGCTCAATGTTATCCAAAACTCTTCAAATATATACAATTCGTTTAGTCTAGTGTTACCCATCAAAGGGTAAGAGCCTGAAATTCGCCTGATTTTTGAAAAATGAGGAAACATCCACTAAAAGTGAAGGAATCTTAATGACATTAGATTAAAAAAAAACCTGATGTAGTTTTTAGCTCTCGTCTACAAAAATGTGCGAATTTGTATTTTTTGCCAAAAGAAAGATCTTAAAAGTTCTAGTGTCCTTTTTAGGCTACCAAAAAGATTGGAGAGCAGCTACCACGCCTTTTTTCTCACCAAAGTCGTCTGATCAAAATACTGAGGTAGTCACTTTGTTCAGAATAGTTCAAAGGTCCATAAACTATGCCTTTAGGCAAAGCGTGACTCTCCACAACCCCTTTGGAAAGGTCTAAGCTATGAAATTTACCCATTGTTTTCGTAGGCAATAGTATTTGTTGCTGGGAAGTATATCCACATATTTCGGTTGGAGGGGAAGGAGGTGAATTTTATACTTAGGGCACTTGCCACAGGGATAATTTCCATGGGGAGGGAAGTTTTCCGAGGGGGAACTTTTCCAGAGAAATTTTATACTGGAGGAATTTGCCAAAATCCCTGCACAAATTCTTCGATTTGTCTTGCTTTCTCTTTGCTGACTCAATTTTACATTTGAAGATATTGATGGTAATTGTCCGATGTAAAAATCCACTGTGATTAAACTGCCTAGAGGATCTTTCCGTGGAGGGAGAGCCGGACATTACGGCTCCTATGCGGTATTATTTAAAAAAAGATCAGAAATCAAATTAAAAAACTATCGTTTTCAACTGAAAATAAGGAGCAACATTAAAACCTAAAATAAGTAGAAATTATTACATGTTTTGGGGGGGATGCCCTTTCTTAATACCTCGCTCTTTACACTAGTTTTGAATTTTTGTCTCAATTCTTTAAGAGCGATTCCTGGTACGCCAGGGTTGTTTAACTAGAACAATATGAAACTTTTTTAAAAGTACTAAAAAACTTTGACTTGAAGGGTGAGGTATTAAGAAGGGGCAAACTCCCTTATATACGCAATGATTTCTGTTCGTTTTAAGTTTTAATTTTTCACCTTACTTTCAGTTAAAAAAAAACTTTTTTTATTTATTCTTGAAGAACAAGGACAAAAAGTCAGACTTTAGCGTAAAGAGCAAGGCATAAGGAAGAGGTAGCACCCTCATATACGGAATAGTTTCTGTTCAAAATTTAAGTTTAAATTTTGCTTCTTACTTTTATTTGAAAAAAATTTCTGACGATTTTTCAAATCATGTCGGAAAAATTCCCAACTCCCTCGTGTAAAATTCCTCCTGCAAAAATCGAGCCAGAAATCTTCCTCCCCACAGAAAATTCTGCCTATGAAAAATCCCTCCCCCTGCAGAAAATACCCCCTCCTGACAAATATCCGAATACTTTCCAATAGCAAATACTACATGTAAACAATGAAAAATTGCATGACTTACAGCCCTTCCCCAAGGGACGTGGGGGACTATATCATCCCCATAGGCATAGTAGTTGGATTTTTCGACTATGCTGAATCAATTATTTACGTCAGAATTTCAAGCGGGTGCCATTGGGGGAAAGGGGGGGGGAGGAGGCCAGTTGCTTTCCAACCCTTTTGGTCACTTAAACAGGGCACTAGAATTTTTAACTTTCCTTTTGGAGGACTGCTTTTTAAACTTTATAGGACTACTGGTTTGAAACGATTGGCCAGTGGGGAAAACAAAAAAAAGAAAAAATTAGACACGCATCCGGAATCTTTGTTCTGGCCAAAATACAAAAATGCAAATTTTTGTGAATAGGAGTTTGAAACCTCTACAGAAGGGTTCCCTCTTATGCTGAATCTCATAACTTAATTATTTGACTCTTTGGGGATGTTTTCCCCCTTATTCGAAAAGCAGGCAGCTTTTCTTAGGCTCGTAACCTTTGATGGGTAGCATTAAACTTGAAGAAATATATTTATTTGTAATCAGGATAAAAAGGTTATTCGTTTGACGCAATAATTGTTATCTAAATTCCTTTTTTAGTTCCAGTTGCTATTGGGGTGAATCACTCCTTATTTACAGTTTGTTACTACGAACTGTGATTCAGTCAAAAAGAATTTTGAGCAGTTGTTTTTTTGTTATTTTAGTTTATTTTTTGACGCGACAGTTGTTGATAGTATTGGTAATCTTTTTGGTAATTGTGTAATTACCAATTTTTGGTAATTACCAATACCATTGGTATTGGTAATTGTGCTAAAAATGTTGTGAGTTCTAGTCAGTTGACCGAAAATATACTTCGTAAATTATATATACAAGGCAAATGAATTGCCCACAATATAGAGTGCACTGATTCTCAGAGAACGGTTTCATTCTCAAATCAAACGAAGCTTCGTCAAGTAAAGCATATTTTAGCATTTAGATGATACACTTACAGCTAGGTAGGAAGAATTCGGGTTCGAACTCTAGGTTGTAAGGATACAAGGGGATACAAAAAAAACAAAAAAAGAAAAATAAAATAGAGCAACAACCCAAAAAAAAGAACAATAGACAAATAACATATAAGGTTAAAAAGAGAACATACCTGAGATCTGGGAGTCGAAGTGCAAAGGAGACAACCATACACCATGAAACAAACACTCAGGGGACATTAACTACTCGGAGGAAAAGGAAAATAAAAGCAAAATGCTATTCTGTTTGATTCTTTACTAAACGGTCCTTTAAGAATCCTTTTAAAAACCCAAACGAGTGGCATCTCTGTAGTGAAGAAGACAGTGAATTCTAGACCTGTTGACAAGCAACGAGGACTTGACAAGCAAGAATCGAATAGTAGGGGTAGGCGGAATGCAGATATTGCATGAAGAACAGATATTATATGAAGAAGGCTATATGGAGATGTATCAGAAATGAACACGGGGCTCTTTGAAGAGGTTTTGGAACATTGCCGTGAAGCTGATGAAAGACAAAAGAAGCACAAGAAATGATGGAAATAGACTGTAAGCTTAAGAGCGGTGTTGGTGAGAAGCAGCTGGTGTCCATAGCCAGACGCAATGCTTTGTTATGCACGACAGAAATTGACCGCAGTGTAGACGGAAAAGTAGACATCCATACAAAGGGGCAATAAGAAACATAACTGGACAAGGCTGAAAAAAAGAAGCTTCAAAATAAATCCAGGAAATGTGTGTCTAAGTTTTCGGAAGATACCCAAACTCCGCGAGACCTTAACCCGAATCATGGCTATAGGGTTTATAAATGAAAGGTTCTCATCAAGGAGGATGCCAACCCGAATCCGAATCCATTTTGGATTCTCTCCGAATCCAAAATGGAAATCATGAAAAAATTCTTTTGCATCCAAAAAACTAAGAAGCCTGGATAGCATAGCCTTCTCAAATTTTTTTCTGAAAACAGATGGGAGAGAAAATGGCCTATAATTAGCAGGATCACTCCGAGAACCACCTTTATACAGCACTATAACTTTAGGTTGCTTGAAAGATTCAGGGAAAATCCCTATCTTGGAAGACAAATTGATAAGCTTAGTCAATGGTGACAGAATAGCTGGCAGAATGGCATGGATAACCCTTGTAGGAATTCCGTCTGGCCCTGAAGACGATGATCTTTAGAGTATTCCCGATACGAGCTACCTTAAACTCAGAAACAGAGTACAAGATCATTGACTTTAAACATGAGGGTCTAAGGTAGGCTCTGAAATCGCAACGAGAAGTTGCAGAGCTTGGAGAGGAAGCAGTTGTCTTCCCTATATAAGAAAAATGCGAGGTAACCTCTAGCTGAACATCTTATTCTCCTTGGACGGTTTTACCGTTGATTATCAGCGTTGCTGGAACTGAAGGCAGATGGGGAGCAGGCCTAAGAATGGAATTAATTAATTACCATGTCTTTCTAACACCCTTCCACATTCAAAAAATTTCCTATGATAATACTGAGACTTAGCCATCCAACACAGAGAATTAAATATACTCCTATAGGCCTGAACCGTTGACGATGAGCTACAGATGCTGAAACGTTGTTAAGCTTCCACAAATAATTTTTCCTTTTCCAGCTTTTATTGAGACCTGAAGTCATCCATGAATTCGGCAGTGCTATCCTTTTCGAAGTATGGGGCGCTGGATCCTGATGGCAAACTTCCAGGATACCATCTTTCAATCGCACGAGAAGTTGCAGAGCTTGCAGAGGAAGCAGTTGTCTTCCCTATTTTAGCAAAATAAGAGGTAAACTCTAGCTGAACATCTTATTCTCCTTGGACGGTTTTACCATCGATTATCAGCGTTGTTGGAACTGAAGGCAGAGGGGGAGTAGGCCTAGGAATTGAATTAATTAATTAACATGTCTCTCTAGCACCCCTCCACATTCAGAAAATTTTCTATGATAATACTGAAACTTAGCCATCCAACACAGAGAATTATATATACTCCTATAGGCCTGAACCGTTGATAATGAACTACAGATGGTGAAACCTTGTAAAAGCTTCCACAAATAGTTTTTCCTTTTTCAGCTTTTATTGAGACCTGAAGTCATCCATGAATTCATCGATGCTATCCTTTTCGAATTATGGGGCGCTGGACCCTGTTGGCAAACTTCCAGGATACCATATTTCATTACATCATAAAAGAAATAAAAAGATCGGTTAAAACCCGATTCAGAAACCAAACTATCCCGTGGCTGATCAGTCAGACGATAATTAAGTAGACTCAGGTCAGTATCACCAAAACGGAAAGACGGGAGATTAAATGTTGAAGCTATACGCTACCCTTGATCAGCACTCTTGTATTGGGAAATAGCGGGGACATGATCAGAAATATCACTAACCAGCACCAAATTGTCTAAGACATCTAATGACGAAAGAATATTATCAATTAGAGACGCATGCGTGTTAGTAACTCGGCTTGGTACACAAACTGAAGGAAAAGTTCCCGAAGAGAGAGCATCATCGACAAAAAATGTATAGCTGAAGACGAATTCGATCCAGCAGGCTGAGGTTGAAATCGCCCATAAGGATTAGTTCACAGGGATGCTTTTGGACTGAGTCCAAAACCTCTTCCAGAATTTCCATAAGCGAAGGAATAGATTCACTAGGGAACCTGTAAACCAAACCCACAGCTAAATCCTTACACACTGACTTAATCTCAATAAAAAGCTATTTAAAGATTCCTTCTTCATTTCTGCTCAAATCACTTCGGATATTGTATGTAAGGCGATCACCAATATTAAGGGCAAGGCCACCTCTAGCAATCTATTTCCTGTTCAGCCTCTCCATCCTATATCCTGGAATATCTAAAAGTATATCCTTATTTGAATCCAGGAAATTTTCACATAATCCAATAACATCAGGAGTTACACTACTAACGATACGTTTCAGCTCATCAAAAAGACGAGCAAAGTCCCTAAATGTTAAGGTGAAGCACAGAGAAAATACCATCCCGTTTAGAGTAGGCAGAACCAGTTAACTGAGAAACATACTTACTTTTACTAGTCGAATTAGAATCATTAGAAGCATTACAATCATTAAAGAATGTAGCACCTTGCCATAAGTGAGACTCCTAAATCAAAGAGGTTTGGAAAAGTATAATCGAGCTGTTAATAATTATGATTACAATAACAATTAAATTTTATATGTAATTACAATGAATGTAATGTAGTTACATATAAATTATAGGTATTATAGATTCATAAAATATATTCATAAATTATAGTTATTATTATTACAGCATTGATCCAGTCTTTGACCTATATAGATCTAAACTAGTTTTATTGTTTGGCCAGTTTTCAACTTTTTGGATAGTTATTTCATTGCGCAACGATTGCCTTTGGATATAGTTGGATTTATCTGGTTTTTGTCGGCCACTAAAGACAAAATTTTTGAGAAAAGCTCGAAGGCCGGTACGAGGGTAAATAAGAAAGGCATATCGAAGGTAAGCTTTTGGCATAATATTTAATACACTAAGATGAGCGATGAAGGTATAAAACAACTGATAAAGGAGATGCAAAGTCTAAGAGCCTCAGTAAATAAAATAGAGGTTTCGGCTGAGGGAATTGAAGGCCTAAAGACGATTTTTTCGGAATTTTCTTGCAAGGTAGAGGAAACGAACAGAGCAATTAAATCGGAGATAGCTGGAATGGCATTAAGCTGCTCGACTGTTAATAAAGATTTGCGGAAAACCCAGTCCAAGATAGATTTTCTTGAAAAAGAATTGAAGAACATGAATTTGATTATATACAATTTTGACCCAAAACATCGAGGACCCAGTCTAGCGTCAGATATTTTGTCATGCTTAAATGAAATTGTCCCGAATTTGGATCTAGAGAGGCGAGACATAAAGGATATTTTCCGCCTTCGTTCTAAAAATTATGGCGTGCCCCCGGTTGTCATTAAATTTATTAGCAAGCCTCTAAGAGATTTGGTGTTGAGATCCTCTGGGCTATTTAGCCGTCATAAGTTGAATATATCCCCTGATTACACGGAAAGAGAGCGTATGGCTCGAGATAAGCTAAAACCACTTCTAGCGGAGGCTAGGTAAAAAAATATGCCTGCTAAATTAAGGGGGGTGAGGCTAATTTTACAGGACAAGATCTTGACGTATGATTTTGAGGATGAGAAAATAATTGAAGTAAGAGGTCCGAGTGTTAGAGATATGGTCCCGATAGCTTTGGGAAAGTTTCAAGGTCAGAGCCGTCAGTCCCTTGACCATGAAACTTCAACGCGAAGCAGGTCAGCATCTACAGGCAGCTTGCAAGGATATTTTTCAGCCAATGAAAATGAATTGGACGATCCAAACACGGAAATTCGAACCACAACGACATTTATTACACCGAAAAATACGATTGCTTTGAAGATGCCCGGGAGGCCTGAACCACGGGCCAAACGCGACCATGCTAGGATAATAAGTCCAAGTGACGATCAAAATCAGCCTATCAGAAAGTCACGATTAGTGGGAGTGCTCAACCAGGAAGCACCAATTGAGGGCAGTGGTCTTGAGGTGAGGACAAGTGATGGTGAAAGCGTGTCAAGAGAACAGCCGAGTCAAGGGACTATAGTAACTGTTGGTGATGAATACGAAACGGGGGGCCATAGTGAAAATTCCAGTGAAAGGGTAGTACGCATGGTGCATTGGAATATACAAGGGTTTTCAGCGACAAAACTAAGTAATCTGTTGAAGGAAGCGTGTATTGATAATGACAAGAAAGATATAGTTGGACTAGTAGAAACATGGAGTGATGGGAAAAACCCATTAAGTGTTGAAGGGTACAATGTTTTTGAAAGAGTGAGAAATAAATCGAGTAATGGTCGACATTATGGGGGGATAGCGATATTGATCCGGGATGATATATTTGATAGCATCCATAGTCTATTAAGTGCGTCAGAAAATATAGTGTGGGTACAAATGTCCATGTGGGATAAGAGGTATGTTATAGGCTGTGTATATATACCCCCTGAAAATAGTTCTTATATGAATGAATATACATGGGACATATCAATTGAGGAGTATGTTAATTATGTTGAGCTGTTTAGTGACCATTTTTTTGTATTACTAGGTGATTTCAACGCCTACACGGGTACGAGTATGGAGGTTGAAGACATACAGGTGGATCTTGGCAACCCTTGTTTATCAGGAATGGAGAGTATGGTTGAATGGTATGGAAGAAATGGATGCCCGAATGGTAGGACAAGCAAAGATGAAACTAGGAGGAAAAATAGGTGGGGCCATAAGTTGATAAATTTTAATAGTGAGGGTCGGTTGATAATTTTGAATGGAAGGGTGGGTAAAGATCATGAAAGGGGAGATTTTACGTGCTTTGGTTCGGGGAAGCCTAGCGTGATTGATTATATTATGGTTGATAGGAGGTTATGGGGAAATTGTTTGGATTTTTATGTTATGGATGTTGTAGGATCAGACCATCAGCCAATAGAGGTAGTCATGAAGGCAGGGCAGGCGAAGAAATGGATGAATGAGGTAGAGGGTGAGAGATATAGTTGGAGGAATGAGGGAAAGATGGAAGATAAGGGTAGGAAGGTAATGAAGCAGCAGATTAGGGTGGATTGTATGGAGGAAAACCGTTTGAAAAAATTGTTGGAAAGTGAACAGATGCAGAAAAGGGCGGAGGAATGCATATATATACTGGGAGAAGGAAATTTAGAAGAAGCCGTGCAAGAAATATCAGAGGAAGTATATCAGAAATGCAGTACAATATCAAATAAGAAGGAGATGGTGAGAAATACAAACGAATTCTTTGATGAGGATTGTCGGAGGCTGAAAGTAAACCTTATTCAACTTCTCAGGAAAGTGAAAGGAGCACTAAATGACCAGGAAATGAATAAACACTTATCGGAGTACCGAACAGAGAGAAAAATCTACAAGAGGCTAATAAAAATGAGAAAAAAACAAGTAGAAGAGATTAGGGCTATAAAGATCAGCGAGGAACACTTGTCAAAAGACCCAAAACAGTTTTGGAGTGAAGTAAGGCGGGAATTCAAGGCCAACGACAAACACATACCTCCAGCTGAGTCGTGGAAAACATACCTGGAGCAGGACACTAGCAAAAGGGAGCAATATGGAGACGGTATAGGGAGTTTAGCAGAGGAGCTACGAGAGCAGAATGGTTTCCCCTTAAGACAAGAGGATTATAGTCTATTAGAACCGATCAAGGTAGAGGAAGTTTGTGCAAGCCTAAAAGGAATGAAGGGATCTTCGGCACCGGGGATGGATGGAATACCAGCAAAGATTTGGAAAATGGGGAAAACAGTTCTAGCACCAGTTTTAGCAGCAGTTTTCAGTTTTGTGACTGAAAAAAGGAAATGGCCTGATCAGTGGAATGTGTCAGTAGGAATACCAATTTTCAAAAAAGGTAACAGGCAGGATCATAGTAATTATAGAATAATTAGTTTAGGAAATGTGATGAGTAGGATTTTCTGCAAGGTTATAGACTCAAGATTAGGGAAGTGGTTGGAGGTAAAGGAACTGTTATCCCCTTTTCAGGTAGGGTTTAGAAAAAATCATAGTGCAGTAGATTATATTTTTACTTTGAGAATTATGGTAGAGAAGTATAGGAAAGGAAAAGGGGGGAGGTTATTTGCAGCTTTTTTACACCTGAAAGGAGCATATGATAATGTGGATAGGAACCTGTTAATGTTAAACCTGTTATCTTTAGGACTGCCTCACTATTTCGTATTGTTGCTGTGCGAAATGTATAAGTACGTGAAGTTAGTAGTGAAAGTGGCGGGAAACAAGTAAACAAGTTTGGACAAGTAAGATAGTACCGGCGATGTATTATGGAGCAGAGATCTGGGGCTATCGGAAAGGTCCAAAACTTGAGGTGGTTATGATGAGATATTATAAGAGGATGTTAGGACTATGGGATTCGTTTAGTAATTTGGTAATCCAGGGGGATTTAGGGCTAGCATCGCTGCGATCTATGAGGCTAGTGACCATGGTGAGATATTGGGTTAGGATACTGGGTATGCAGAGATTTACGGTAGCAAAGGCAGCATACTTAGAGGCGTTGAGACAGAATAGTAAAACAGGGTGGCCAACGGAGATTAAGGATATCTTAGATAAGTGTGGATTAGGGGAATGGTGGAATGAAGGAAAGGGGATTATGGGTATGGAGGAAATAGTAATAAGGGAGGTACAAGAGAGGTTGAAGAACCAAGAAATACAGATATGGTGGGCAAGTCTGGATCATTCAGGGTCGTTAAAATTGTATAGACAGATAAAGGGTAGTTGGGGGGAGGAAGTATTTTGGAAGGTTGGGTTAAGTAGAGAGGATATGAAGGCTTATTTGGATTGGAGGGGAAATGGATTTTTGATTGGGGAGAAAAGAAAGTATCAAGGGAGAAAAGGGGAGAAGGTAGAATCTATTGCTTGTCCTATGTGTGGATCTCAGGATGAAAGTTTAATACATTTTTCGTGTGAATGTGTCGAATTGAATGATTGGAGGCGAGAGATGTATGGTAAAGAAAAATTGAATGAGATATGGATCCTAGATAGAATGAAAGAGACAAATTTCCCGAGTATTAAAAGGATAGCAAGATTTGTAAGGATTGCAGCGGCACATCGGGAGCGTTTTCTTTAAATAGTATTAATTTAATGTAGTTAATTTGTTGTTTGTTTGTTGTTATGTAATTTTCCTATGGCCCACGGGCTTTTTCTGGAATAAATTATTATTATTATTATATTATGCTTGTACGTATTTATACTTGCGTAATAATTAAAAAGGCTGTATCCAGGGAACGGGTTAGGGGTTTGAACCCCCCCCCCCCAAAAAAAAAAAAATCTTTGTCTGAGTCGTGAAAAACATAAAAAATGAATATAAACAAGTTTTTGATGCGTTTTTAAGTTGTTTTTTGCACACACACCCCGGAAACAATTCTTTTGAACCGCCCCCCCCCAAAAAAAAAAAAATCCTGGGTACGACCTTGATAATTAACAGCCACACTGTATACTTACGATTAGGTCTTGGCTCAAATACATCTTCTGCGCCTGTTGGGATGTTCTCCTTGGTTTCTCGCGCTGGATCTACTCCTGTAGGTAGTCCAGGAGGAGGCGAACTAGCATCACTAGGAGGTTTAATACCCCCAATACCAGAGTCATGGATTTCGCTAACATTCTTAGTACCTGCGCCATATCCACTTGCTCCAGTTGGAACTCCCTCTCTTGAAATTTCGGCATCCATTTGTTCTAAACTGAAGAAGAAGAAGTTATCAAGACAAAAAGTAATTGTACAGCTCTCTTAACATAAGTTATGTTGGTGAGAATCAACTACGTTACCCCATTGTGCTTATCTAGATGATTACTGTTCTCTCCACAAACCCGTGTATTCTTGATGAAGAACACTTTGAACCGATCAAATACAAAACTGAATAAGTTGATAAAAAAATTAAGTCAATAAAAGTAAGAGAGTTCTGATCTGAGCACACCTGGTTAAGGTAAACATAAACATAACTGAGGGAAAACATCAAATATAACGAACAGTACTGGGGGCCCGGGCCTCAACCGAACATTGGCAATCGACATGAGGTTGAGTTGTATATGTTTGGTTTTCTAATCATTTACTAGCAAAATCTGAAATATTCTGGCGAAAATCCATTATTGTCTCCTGTTAATACGTCAAAGAATCATCCATTTAATAGGATTTTTTTTCTTTTCGGAATGAATTTGATTCTCACTGTTGCTTCTGTTTTAACCGCATATTTCATTTACGGTTCAATGTGATCACCCTTGTCGCTTTTCTCCTAACTGCAGATTTTTTTCTCCAGTATTTTCATTTGAAACTCGTAGTGATGCTTATTGTCGCATGTCTTCTATCTGCAAATCTCGTTCCCGCTTCATTTTTGCATCATTACATCGATATCTTTCCATGCCTTTTGACTTAGCTGTTTGGAAACATTAAAAACTATTTTCAAGAAAACATTATGCATGCATACTTACTTAAAAAAACACAGTTTTTCGTTTTTAGGGAGAATATATATTCGTTCTTCATAGTTTTAAGTCACGAAGTGTCAAATAAACAATTTCAATTGAGGTAATAAATTCTGGCGTGAATTCAATTCATCTTTTCTGAAAATTCCAGGGTGCTAATTAAAAAAAGTAAAAAAATATTAAAAAATAGGAAACCATTTTCAAGATAAAATCTATGTATAAATAAATAAATACATCCACAGTTACTCGTTTAAAGATATAAGATACTTTGATTTTAGTATGTCCTATAGATTTTAATATCAGGTGATTTTAGTGGGGTAAAGGAAGGGGTTGTCATCCTAACTTTAGAAAAGATAACTTCATGGCCGTTAACAAGCAAGTGAGAATTCACTTATGAAATATCTTAATTTTTTCAGGGAAGTTTTTTCCAAAAAATTTCTTAGTATTTTGATACTTAATGTTATTTTTGTTAAATTAATTTAAACATTTTTTTCACAAATCAAGTTTTTCAATGAAAAGTAAAGAGCTCCATTAAGCCAAATATGAGCAGAGATACGAACATAAATCACAATAAATGACCGAGTCAAACTCAAAACGAGCAAAAAGTAAAATCAGTAGGGCTGACAAATAGGGCTGAAAATAGGGCTGACAGTAGTGCCGTGGTCTGGTTGATCTCAATTCACTTTTGACTCTTAATAAAAGCACTATAACTTCCAATTTCCAGCTTACAACCCTTACCCAAGGGCTCTGGTGGGTTGTGTCAACCCTGGTGTCTTTGTCTGTTCTTTGGACTACTTTTAATAAAATGGTTCTCTGACATTTTCAATCAGATATGTTTGGGTAAGAGGTTGTTAGGGGAGGGGATAGTTGCCCTCTATCCCTTTTGACTCTTTAAAAGGGAACTAGAACATTAAATTTCCAACTAATGAGCCTCCTCTAAATTTTATACGACCACACCTTCCATAAAAATATGCCTTCGGGGCATAGCTTTCAACCCTTGCACCCAGGTTCTAGGGAGAGTGTTTCATTCCCGAAGGCCTTGTAATATGATGCTCCGACTATTTTGACAAAAATGGCTATCTCAAAGATTCTATCGAGTGCATTTGGGGAAAAGAAGATGTGGGGGGTTAGTTGCCCTGGTACCGCTTGACTGTTAAGAAGGACACTAGGACTTGTGACTTCCAATTGAATGAGCCACATCCAAATTTTATACTCATGTATGGCTATCCAGAAATTTTAGTCTGAAAAATTAGGAAAAAGGGTGGGGGGCTGGTTGCCACCTGATCACTCTTGGTATTTAAAAAAAGGAGCTATAATTTTTGATTTTACACTGAATGAGCCTTCTCTGAAGTCTTCCAGGAAACCATAAATATTAACAATGGATAACTAGTATAGCTTATAGCCCTTCGGCTGGGGATCCTGGTGGAGGGTTAATCCCCTAAGAAATCTTTACTGGATCTTTAAAATATGTTCAACAAAATGGCTATCTTAGAATTTTGATTGGATGTGTTTGGGGTAATAATCAGCATGGAGGGGGGGGTCTAGTTGTCCTCCAATCACATGACTATTATAAATAGCACTAGAGTTTCTGATTAAACCCAATGAACCCCCTCTGAAGTTTATACGACCACCGTTTCTATACTAAACCTTATATACCCCCTGGGGCATAACTTACAACCCTTTCCCTGAGAGCTGTGGGGGTGGGGTTTGTAATCTTCAAAGACATCATTACTGGACCTTTCAACTACGCTAAGCAAATGGCTACCTCAAAATTTTGATTGGATGTACTTGGGGAAATTATGGACGTGGAGGGGCTAGTTGCACTCCGATCACTTTCGACAATGAAAAGATCACTTTCGACAATGACAATGACACTAGAACTTCATATCAGCAACTTAATGAACCCCCTCCGAAGTGAACCCTTTCTATAATAAACCTTATATGCCCCCAAGGTATAACTTAAAAACCCTTTCTTTGATGGCTGTGGGGGGGTTTGTCATCCTCAAAGACATGATTTCCAGACCTTTCAAATACGTTTAACAAAATGAATATCTCAAAACTTTGAGTGGATGAGTTTGGGGAAATGACGGGCTATTAAGCTTAAAATCATCTATAGACCATAGAAACCACCCTAGTTCGGAAAACGGTGTTTCGACTAGTCAAATTATAAAAGCCAGATTAACACTCTCTATGGATCACACTATCCATCCTGGTTCGTAAAAACGCGAACCAAATTAAAAAAAAAACAATATTTGAAGCTCAATGTCACCTACAGATCATATAAATTTAGAAAACAAAAATTGACAGTTAAGCAAATGAATTTTATTATTAGAATACATCTCAATAACTAAATACCGGAGATTAATGATTACAAACTTGTTTTAGTGCCTCCCACATACCCACGTTACCCACGTAACATACCCACTTTAGTTCACCTCACGTTAAGTCTTGCAGAAATTTAGAAACCTACAAAATCTGGATAGAAACTATTAACTATTGAATTCTAAGTCACTACAGATTATTTCTATACCATTGAACTTTGCATTGCTTAGAAATTTAAATACAAAAATTTGAAGCAAAGAAAGGCATTTGTTTACTTTTGACGAATTTTCAGTTTACTTGTTTTTTAGGAACTCTTACTTTTTTTTCCTGATAACTGAGCAAGAAAAATTGAGAATTTTCTTTTTTGCTTACATTAAAATATTTCGCCCACACTTGCACAAATCACGTTTGCACAAATCGCAGGCAGTAGTTGTCAACATTTATGCCAGTGGACATCACTAAAATTTGTCAACAATCCCTTAGTCAGGGAGCCACACGAGAGAAATGTTGATATTTAAGGATTGAGGTGATCAGCAAGCAGCAGAAGGTTTGAGTGTGCAATCTAATGCAATCGACTATGCTGAAAACGAAAATCGGCGTTATATAGTCGACAAATGGGTGCGACACCCACATTTCTTCCAATTCCCTAAAAATCCATCTTAACTGGCAAAAATTATATTAAAATCGATAAAAAATTACAGGTTACTCCAAAATTGTTCAGCTATGCCTCAGATCGAAGGTAATTAAATAAAGAATCATATTCTCTTTTCAAAACATTTTTATCTTTTGCCGTTCAGTTGTAATCACAAAATTTCGACGAAAAAGTTAACACAATTTATCTCTCTTTTGGATTAATCTTGATCCATCTTGAAAATTTGCCTGACTGAGGTGTATTTTTTTTAATGTCTTCTGTAGGAAATTTATTGTCCTACAAAATGATCGATCCAGAAATTCTCTAACTCTTCTCGTTTTTGAACTATTCACAGAAAAGCGGATTGACCCAATTTTTAGCTCGGATAAGCAGCGGCATCTATCCAGTGTGAATGCGTCAGGGTTCACCCGGCCAGATAGATTTTCCAAGATAAGCTGAATAGAAAAAGTCAAGCAAAGGAGTCTAAACACAAAATTATGGAGGACCTTAAACTTGATTTGCACTTGAGTGGAGCTTGATGCAAGAGGTGTAGACACTGAAGGTAGGCTTTCCTTGTGAAACATATTTACAGTACAAAGGTTGTTGATATGTCCTGCTCTGAATGCCCAGGTCAGGCTGATATTCCTGTTACCAGGATCGGATACCTGCCAGTGGTTCCCAATCCTCCCTCGAACCCAGCAGTCGTGGAAGAAGTCATTAAGTCTTTCCAGAAAACTGCCAGAGAACTGGGACTGAGTTACACCGTCGTCACATGTGACCAGGCTGTATATGAAATCGTTCATGCTCTGAGAGTCAGAAATCCTGAAGCATATTCTGATGTTGTCCTCAGAATGGGCGGTCTTCATATTTTAATGAACTTCATGGGTGCCATCGGTCATATAATGAAGTGCTCGGGTGTAGAAGAGGTGATTTACGAGGCTGGAATTCTGTTGGAAGGAACCGCAAAGAAAGTGATGAGTGGTAAACCGTACTATAAAGCTCTCGCTGCTCATACGTTAGTCCTCGAGGCAGTATTCATTCTGTACTGGGAAGCTTTCGAAGATTTTTGCGCAGAATCAGACGATTCATCGTGCATCACTATCTTTGAAGAAATGGGAGATTTACTGCAAAACTTGAAGATCTCAAGAGAGGGCGATGAGAACTTGAACTGTCTAAAGGAAAAACTTACCGCACTGTCCCCGTGGTTAGAAAGGTTCGAGACTTCTCGTGCACGCTCAAAAACCCACAAGTTCTGGAAGCAGTACAAAGAAATGGTACTGGTTTTGTGGTAGTTTTTGTACAGTGAAAGATCTGGTGACTGGGATGGCCATCTTGAAGGAGCTAGCAAAATGCTTCCTTATTTAATTGCATGTGGTCACTATAAGTATGGCACTTGCTTGATTGAGTACCTGGCTGAGATGCAGGGCTTACCTCAAGAAGTAGATCAGGCATTCCACAATGGACTGTTCAATGTGAAGAGGAGGAATGCAAAATTCAACTGCATATCCCCAGACCATGCTGTAGAATCTACCATTAATTTAGATTCAAAAACGGAAGGTGGAATGACGGGTATTACCACGAATGAGTTGGCACTGGTGAAGTGGACTTTAACTCTTCCGTTCTGTGCCTCAGTCTCGTCTACATTCACTGAGATGCTACGCATTGTTCCCCAGACTGAGTTTGACTCCTCTCACCACGAAGATCACCCTTCCTTCGTTCTGAGGCAACACATGGCTGTTAATAAAGTGTAGTCTGTTCTGGAAGCCAGGCTCAATCCCTTTCGATCCACTGACGAAGATATGCTGAATATTTATACGCTTGAGACCGTTGATAGTGAGATAGCTGACAGTCTCCTCAGTGTGCGATCTGTTGGAAGCAGAGCGGTTGATCTCTACTTGGACGGTGAAGAAGGTGCCTTTAGCAAAGTAAAGGTCATGAATAATGAGAAGGCGAAACAGAAAAAAGCAACCAATACTTCTAGTGCTGTAAATAGCCTTACCAATGTTGAACTTCAAACTGTCAAAAGGGTATTGGTGAGTGTTGACTTTACAGGCGAAAGAGGACTTCACCATCTAAAGAATTTGCTTTTCCATGAGCTTCTTCCATATGCACCTTCTATATTCCAGAGAAGTGCCATATCTGGAATGGTTGTGCTTCGGACAGGAACAAAGTCAGCTCTTCTGGAGTATTTGAAAACAAAAATCAGCTTGAGCGAGTGGCCCGTTAACCTCGAGATTAGCAGTGAGTCGACTCACTCAAGGGTGGTAGACTTGATGCCCTACCTCAGAAGCCATCCACCAAATCCATCGGAAACCGTTGAGAGCTATGGAAAACGGACATTTTCTACGCTTGTGTCTTTCAACAGCAACGTTAAGGAGCTGCACGTCCTTGCAGATAGATATGATGGGATTTTTGGATATTCTGACGAAGAAGGCAAGGTGATCTGCCTAAAGGACTGCGGTGGTTGCCTTGAGCAGCGAGGATGTTCAAACAGGTCTCCGGTAGCTCTAGGTAGACACTCAAACCTAGATGACTGGAACTCGTTGCTCTCAAATTCCAAGACAAAGGCAAGACTGATTGAGCTTCTATTCGGTGAGTTTGAAAACTCAGTTCACCTGCTGCAAGCAGGGTTCACTGTGTACCTCTCAGGAGGCTTTCGAGACCGGATGAGAGTGGTGATGCTCAACAGAAGTGGAAATGCTGATACAAACTTTGAAGAGCGTTTGAGCTGTACCCATGAAGAGGCCGATACAAGAGTTGTGTTACACATGTTGGACTGTTTGGAGAGGGGTTTCGATGTCGTTTTGGTCGATGCGAATGACACAGACATAGTTGTCGTCTTGCTATATCACTAAAAGTTATTCCTTGGGAACCACCCAAATTGTGAAAAGCGGAAAGTTTATGTCAGGTTCCACAGCTATTTAGTGCCTATACATCGGCTTTGCAGCAATTTACCAAACGATTTTGTTCACTCCATCTGCCTTCTTCATACGCTTTCAGGGTGTGATACCGTGGGTTTCATGTTTTCTAAAGGAAAACGAGTGGTGGCCAAGGCTGTCGAGAAATGGGGATTGGAGAAACCGATTGCTTTGCTTGTCCAAGAGATACAGAAGTCAAAGCTCGACCCTGCGGTTCTAGAAAAATTCAGTGTGATTTGCAAAAAGGTCGTTGTTGCCTCATACGGAAAAGACCCAGACCACTTTACCTCTCTTAATGAATTAAGAGTGCATTTGTACCCTCGAAAGCGGGAGCTTAAGTATTTGAAACCATCTGACGCTGACTTTGAGTGTCATGCTAAACGCGTGTACCTGCAGTTGGACATTTTTTTGCAAGCAAATCGAGCAAAGCCAAAGTTTCTGGATCCCCTGCAATTTGGCTGGATGTTTCAAGACGGTGGGGTTAGGCCAGTTGTGTCTACCCTTCAAGCATTTCCAGAAGGTGTGGTCCCCCAGTACTGCTCGTGCAAGAAAAAAATGTTCATGTGCTGGAAATAGACCTTGCGATTTACTTTGTGGCTGTGGTGGGAAGTATTTTATGGACGAGTTTGATATGCTTGATGGATAATTTGATATGTTGAGCTACTTTTTAACTTTTGTAGTAACAAGTGCCGTTCACGAAATCCGTAGCAGGTGTTAGTATAGTAATCTGTTTTTTGTTTATTCAAGCTTATTGAATAATAATCTTGTCAAGTTTACAAATAATTCTGATTAGGAATGAAAGAGAGTTGTAATCAAGGTCATTGTTGAGTATAGTGGCAATCTTCCTGTCTGCGATAATAAAACTATCCGCTACCAGCTGAATCTAGGCGTGAAATCTTTTCCAGCGCGAATAAAAAAAAATTAAAATTGCAAGTTTCAAGGTCATTCGCGATGGTCCCTACTGTACTCGTCACTTCTGGCATAAGTTACGAAAGATTTGGCGATCATTGTGGAAATTTTTCCGAAACGTGATTTAATAGTAAAAAAAAACGCAAAATTTTCAATTTTCGGGGTCAAGCACCCCCCGTCCGAGTATATAACGCCCATTTTCGTGATCAGTGCTATCGATTACCCCATATTCCGTTGTCAAACCTTCTGCTGCTCACTGATCACCTACCCGACACATTTTCGTTGAGTGGCTCCCTGACTACCTAGAAAAAATGGGCTGGCCAGTGCAGGGGCTAATGAAAAAGGGTCATTGGTCTTATTTCCATCCTAAAGAAACTGTTCTCCTGGATAATCCATTGTTGCATCAAGACAACCGAGAATAAGCCCGTGCAAAACGAAAGGCGTTGTTCTGTCCATCTTGTCTCCACCCCAACCTTATACAGGCCCTACACATGTTGAGTAAGGAATATAATGAATGGAGGCAAAATATATACCTTGTCTTGTCCAAACCCAAAGGGAAGACGTCTAGAAGGAAACGCTTATTTGGAAAAACTGGCGGCTCTTTTTGGATGTTTTGAGGGCTAGAAAAACCATGAATTAAAAAATATTGATATAAATTTCTACCAATAACCACTGTGCATAAATTATTTTTGAGTAAAATGTGTAAAAAAAAATTCATTAAAATATATTGGAAATGTTGCTAAAATATACTGGCTTTAAGCGGACAGACCAACTTTTAGGCCCCCCCCCCCAACTTCCCCCAATGTTGCCAGGTCTGATCAGGATTTAAAATAAGAGCTCTGAGACAAGATATCCATTTAATTCAATTTTTTAATTTAATTTTAATTTTTTAAACATTTAATTTAATTTTTTAAATTTTTAATTTAATCTGGTCTGGTTCCTGATACGCCTACCAAATTTCACCGTCCTAGCTCACCTGGAAGTGCCTAAAGTAGCAAAACCGGGACAGACAGACAGACCGACAGAATTTGCGATCGCTAGATGTCATTTGGTAGATACCAAGTGCCATAAAAAGTGCTACTTTATATCTGCTGTTTCGAAGGTTTTGCCCCCCCGAAAAAAATTCCTGTGTACGTGCCTGGTAAGAATGAATAATAATCAATCAAATGTAATTACCCTTTTAAGAGTAGAATCTCTATCATTAGCACTACTTCCCTAAGGCATGCGCAGAGGCAGCCATGAAAGAATTACCCTCCCCCCCATGGCACGCCAAAAGGCTTTGTAATGTCGGTAAGTATCTCCGGTGACCCTTGCTATCCCCTTATACCAAAATATGAAAAGTCACCATACCATGTTTGGAGACTAAGAACTTTATTATGGCAGGAGTTATCTCGTTGAAGCTATCTTTGAAGTTTTGACATTTCTCTGAGAGGCGACAAAGCTCTCCTCTCAAAGTCTTCAAAGTCTCACTGACTGTAAAGTCTTACATAGAAAACTACAAAAATTCAGAAAAAAGCCTGACTTCAATTTATTTGAATTAGGATTTTAGTGAAAGATCTAAGTTAATCTGAACTCAGTCAGAATTTATTTAAAATTCAACTTTGTCTTGTTTTTTAGCGCTTTTTATTAATTGTAAGTGCTGCGTGTTAGGCTAGTGTCCTAAATCATTGACAGATGGGTCAAAACACAGGTTAATTAAGAAAGAGTTTGCAAAATGTACATATTTCCTTGATTATTAATTCCGCGGAGACTTGAGTTCCTTCTATTAGTTTGTCAAACTTCCAATCATTAAAAAAAAAAAAAAAAAAAAAAAAAAAAAAAAAAAAAAAAAAAAAAAAAAAAAAAAAAAAAAAAAAACCTCTTAAGAAAGCATAGGAAGCCTGAATTTTACTTTCCCCTTTTAATTTACGCACTCCAGTTGATTAACTTGTTTGAAAATTATATTTTGGAAATATTTGTTTTCACCTTTTTCAGAATGTTGAGTTTGGTTTCAATTCTAAATTGATTTTAGTTTTCATTGCTTTCTTAAACACAAATTCCATTTTTTATTGTAGATTCTCTGGATTCATTACTAAGGTTTCCTAACTTAATCCCCATGGACTGGGCAAAGGAGAATGTATACATACATGCCGAACGTTTTCCTTAAGAATCGTATCACCAGGTTCGTATCCAGGATTTTTTTTTGGGGGGGGGGTTACAGAAGGTTTTTTGGGGGGTTAAATAAAAGCTTTAAAACACATTAAAATTTGTTTATATTCATTTTTATTACTTTTATACGGGTCCAAAAAACCTACCAAAAGCTCATATGGCACTTGTGACGAGGTCGGAAGAGCCAAGAACCAAGAGCTCATATGGCATGAGCTCTAGCAAAATTCTAAGGATCAATAGACTGATTAAAAGGAAAATCGGAGGCTTAATGCCGGTCGGGATTTAAAATAAGAGCTCTGAGACACGAGGTCCTTCTAAATATCAAAATTCATTAGGATCCGATCACCCACTCGTAAATTGAAAATAATTCATTTTTTCTAATTTTTCTTCTCCCTTCAGCCCCTCAGATGGTCGAATTGGGGAAAGTTAATGAGACTTTATCATTCAATTTGTGCAGGTCCCTGACATGCCTACCAGTTTTCATCGTCCTAGCACGCCCAGAAGCACCTAACTCACCAAAGCACAGGGCCCCCTAGCTCCCCCAAAGAAAGCGGTTCCAGTCCCGTTACGTCAATCGCGTATCTACTGCATTTGCTTATTCTACCCACCATGTTTCATTCCGATATCTCCGCTCTAATCGTTTTCCAAGATTTCCGATTCCCCCCTACAACCCTCCCCCCAATGTCACTAAATCTAGTTGGGATTTAAAATAAGAGCTTGAGACACAAGATCCATCGAAAAATCAAATTTCATCAATATCCGGTCACCCATTCGTAAGTTAAAAATACCTCATTTTTTTCAATTTTTCCTCTCCCTCCAGCCCCCCAGATGGTCGAATCGAGGAAACGACTGTTATCAAGTCAATTATGCAGGTCCCTGATACGCCTACCAATTTTCATCGTCCTAGCACGTCCAGAAGCACCGAACTCACCAAAGCACTGGAAATCCCCCAACTCTCCCAAAGAGAGCGGATCCGGTCCATTTAAGTCAATCACGTATCTAGAACTTGTGCTTATTCTTTCCATCAAGTTTCATCCCAATCTCTCCACTCTAAGCGCTTCCCAAGATTTTCGGTTTTAAAAATTTCGGATTCCCCCCTCCAACCACTTATATCCCCGGATCCGATGCGAATTGAAAATGGAGTATCTGAGACATTAGATCTCTCTATACATCAAGTTTGATTAAGATCCGATCACCCATTCGTAGGATACCTCAATTTTCATGTTTTCCAAGATTCCCAGTCTCTCCCTCCAACTCCCCCCATTATCACTGGATCCGGTTAGGATCTGAAATAAGAGCTCTGAGACACGGGATCCTTTTAAATATCAAATTTCATTAGGATCCAATCATCCGTCCTTGAGTTACAATACCTAATTTTTTCTAATTTTTCCGAATTAACTCCCCCCCAAAAAAATCCCTCAAAGAGATCCAATCCGGTCTGGTTGTGTCAATCACGTATCTAGGACTTGTGCTTATTCTTCCCACCAAGAATCATCACCATATCTCCACTCTAAGCGTTTTCCAAGATTTTCGGTTTCCTCCCTATGAGACACGAGGGCCTTCTAAATGTCAAATTTCATTAGGGCCCAATCACCCGTTCGTAATTTAAAAATACCTCATTTTTTAAATTTTTTCGAATTACCGAATTAGATTCCCCCCCCTTATTTTTCCCAAAGAGACCAGATCCAGTCCAGTTATGTCAATCACGAATCTAGGACTTGTGCTTATTCTTCTCACCAAGTTTCATCCCCATCCCTCCACTCCAAGTGTTTTCCAAGATTTCCGGCTCCCCCTCCAACTCCCCCTAATGACACTGGATCCGGTTGGGATTCACAAAAAGAGATTTGAGTTACGAAGTCCTTCTAAATAGGAAATTTCATTAAGATTCGATCACTCCTTCGTAAGTTGAAAATACATCATTTTTTCAAATTCTTCAGAATTAACCCTCCTCCCAACTCCCCAAAGAGAGCGGATCCATTCCGGTTATGTCAATCACTTATCTAGGACTTGTGCTTATTTTTCTCACCAATTTTCATCCCGATCCCTCCACTCAAAGCGTTTTCCAAGATTTCAGGTTTCCCTCTCCAAGTCCCCCCAACATCACCGGATCCAGTCGGGATTTACAACAAGAATTTTGAAACACGATATCCTTTTAAATATCAAATTTCATTTAGATCCAATCACCCGTTCGTAAGTTAAAAATACCTCATTTTTTCTAATTTTTCCGAATTAACCGTCCCTCCACTCGCGCCCAGATGGTAGAGAAACGATTATTGCTAATTTAATCAGGTCTGGTCCCTGGTACACCTGCCAAATTTCATCGTCCTAGCTTATCTGTTAGTGCCCAAACCAGCAAAGCCTGGACAGACCGACAGACTGACTGACCGACAGAATTTGCGGTCGCTATATGTCACTTGGTAAATACCAAGTGCCAAAAAAATTTAAAAGTTTTGAAACTTGTAACGTTTCGGTCGTATACACAGGTTTCCTCGTTGGCAATTATGCAATGGATTTTGTCTACGGAAAGACAATAGACATTTTGGTACTTATAGGTATATTGATAAATGGTTGTGGACAAAAGTCAGCATACAACGAAAAGCAAGAACAGAAAAAGTACAATAAAGTTGATACAACTTCCTTCTACTTCAAGAAAAAGTAGGATCTACTGCCCCCGTCTAAAATTGAAAAAAACACATTAATTCAACTGAAAATGATAAAATATGAATTCACATAAAAAGAAAATTCTAAGTCCATACAGAACCATACTACATTTTTTTCATAAATTGATCAAGTTAATAATTTATAAAATAAATGCATTAGAATCCAAAATCAGAAAGGTAGGGTTTTTTGCACCTTGTTTCACCCTGTATGGCTGACAATGTCAAGTGGGTACAATGTTGCATATCATGTCACCATCAGGGGTGCAGTTTAACTGATATCAAAAGAGTTTATGTTTCCCTTGAATATTTGTACCATGGAGAAGCTGAATTGTGTCACGATCAATGTCATTAGAGACACCATTCAAGTATCATTCAGATAGGTCTTCAGTAAATGAAGACCTATAAATAGGTCTTCATTTTTAGGCAATCATTAAAAAGTAAAAAAAAAAGATGAAAAATGAAAAAAAAATACAAAAAACACAAAAAATACAAAAGGAAAAGAGTACAAAAAATGAAGCAGAACAAAATTATCATTAATACTTTCTAAGACCATAATGGCTACGCATGACATTTGACAAAAAAAAAGGGAACAAATAAATATAGAAAAAAATAACAATAAAATATAATTTAAAAAAAAAACAAAAAAAACAAGAAAACGAGGCACATTTTTACGAAGATCATCCAAGATCTTCTGATCACATCAATAAAATCTGGTCAAGGGGCAAGCTAAGTTGATGGCTAAGCCGAGAATTCTCGCCCAATCTAATTTGTGAGTAGTCTCATTTTTCTGGCTTTTTATTTGTTTGTTCTTTTGATTCAGAGATTCTTCCGCTCTTTTTGAGTTCACTTTAAAAGGTTATTTTTTGGGAGCAGCATTGAGGACGGCTTGTCGGAGATACTTGCCTAATACAAGCTTTTTTCTTTTCGCTTCTTTTTGTCCACTGGTCGAAAATCACTCGTTTTCGCGGTTATTTTTTTTAAATCACAATTCCTCCTTTTTTTGTTAAACGTTAAAACTAACAGTAAAATAAAGAAGCTTAAAAAAAACATGTTTGCTTTGGATGTAAATACGAGTTGCCATCAACTGAAGCGAGTTATCAACTGAAGCTATTCTTTGTCAAATGAGGCTACTCAATCCGAATAATACATCAACTTGGTCAAACACAAGATTATTTTCTATGATTAAGCTTGAACAGCGCACCCCCCCCCCCCCATTGAGTATAAACATCTTGAAATTGGTGGTTAGCCACCAACTGACCAACAGCAAACTGAGAGTAACGAAATTTAGATAGCTGACAGAAACAGAATTTCCATTTAATCAAACTATTCGTTGCAGCAAACTGAAAGTAAGAAACGGCTCCTGCTACCAGTAACCCAAACTGGAAAACAAGAGTTTTAATGTACACAAAAATTGAATTTTTATTGTGATTCTAAATATGTAAAATTCAATAAGCTTTAAGTTATCCACTGAAAGTTACAAGCCTGAGATAATTTGCCTAATTTTTGTAAAAGAGTGAAAACACCTCCGAAAAAGGAGCGATCTTGGTGGAAACTACCCCACCATATTCAACATATGAAAGAACAATTTTACAGAGGCTTCTAGTTCCCATCTACAAAATACGGAATTATTTCCCCCGAGAATAATGATTACCGGATACATTTTTTTTTCTGGGGTGACATTATGGAGTTAATATTCCTCGAATATCTGAAGAAAACTGACTCGAATAGAACTGAACATTCTAATAGCCTTTTATATTATTAAAGGAGATTGCGTCATAGCAAAGTGGTGAACTTTGCCATATTGTGCCATAGAACCACAATTGTGGCTCAAGGTAGGCCAAAAGGCTACCGAGCAAAAATTCTGCAATAGCAAATCGATTTAATTCTATCAAACAAGTTTAATAGTGAGCAAAGCCAGTCCAAGAGGAAGTAGAGAAAGTGTTGCCACATTCGTTTCTAATGATACATGTAGTCCAAATAAAATAAACAGTTCAAACTGTTTTTTTTATAGGCTTCATTTTTTTTTTTTTGCAATAGTTTTTTTGAATGTTATTTTTAAAACTTTAAATGAGAATTATTTTTTAAGGCTTCACTTAACTAAGTTGCTTAATTTGAGGGCTGATAAAATTATGCATTGTGATGTATAATAACGCATCAGACATGATGAAGGAGGGATGGTGGATCTTTGCGCAGATGGGTAGGGATGTTTCTGCCTGAATCCTTTTATTTCTCTTCATTTCCAAGAATGAGTGTTCGGACTAAGCCTGTAATATGGGTGCCACAGGGTGATAGTTCCTCTCTTATTATAGAAGTATTTTTTTTTCTGTATCGTAAAAAATACTTTCATATACTTATTGGCAAAAAACGGGGAGATTGATAGAGGGGTCTGGAAATTTCTTGCAAATAATATTACCAGAAGAATTGTTTTTAAGAAGATTTAAATGGTGATTTTTCTTATTTTCTTATTATATACTCACTTTAATATTTCTTTGTTCCCCCAGGGACATTACCACCTGCCCCCTACCAGCATTTGAGGAAAGGGGCATTCCAATAAATAAAGGATTTAAATCATCTTGAAAACCGTGGAAATGATGACCCTCTAAAATCATTTTTATATTTCAGACGCCCTCCTTTTGAGAAACATTTGAAGGGGTACAAATATTGAACTAGAATGCAAAAACAGGGTTGAAGGAGGGAGGGTTGCAGCCTCCCTTGAATTCAAAAGGACTTAGCCTCACTAAATTGTATATATATATATATATATATATATATATATATATATATATATATATATATATATATATATATATATATATATATATATATATATAGAGGGCCTTTATCCAAGGTCGTCTTAAAATACAAGCGAGGCTACCATGATTCTCTCCTGAAAAAGAACAACCTTCAATTAATTCTCAAAAGGAGTGGGTCTGAAATTTAAAATGAATTAAGGGTTGTCATATACACTATTCCATTTTTAATCAAACCTGAACGTATATTTCAACAATTATAAGAATAGCAACACCCGAAGAATAAATGCCATATTTCACGGCATTTTGTATCCAAACCCTAAAGGATTTAGATACTGCCCGGTTATGATGTGTTAACAATAATGCCACTACAATTTATAGGCCATAGGGACTTGCCCCCATCTACCCCATTAGATAAAGTATAAGAAAAACTACCCGAATGAGTTATTTTTTCTGTCGGAAACGGGTATGCAACTCGTTTCTAAGTACCCTTTTCTGACTGAAATAACTATTTGTCCTTTCAAATGATTATGCTACCATTAGAAGAAATAATTTTATTATGTGTGAATCAAGAAGTTTAATGTACTCACGATATTTGTAACTTACCTCGAGTCCCCTTCACGTACCGAACTTCCAGCGATAGAGGCAGTAGATGATGTGGAATCCCGTTTCCGAGGAGTGGATAATGGGAGATCCGAAATCTCAATACCAGGTCCTAGGTCACTTCCAGTGGTTACGTCAGAGAAAGCGACGTCTGAAGGTCGAGAGCCTAAGTAGATTAATTAGCAGTGCAATTACAGATAATAATCTTACATATACAGTATATACAATTATAAGTATATACGACTAACAAGATTAACGATTCCTATACGATACGATTAAAGGCAAAAGGTAAAGAATACGACATTAGACTTTATAACCGCTGGTGATGACCGTTTCTTGGACCCTAAAACAAGGAAGTGCAATAGGGATTGAGGCTCAACCATTAGGTGCTTTCACACACCTTTCCTGTTTATCTTCCTCAGATTTCTCGAGGTACCCATTTAGAGCTGGGTTGACTCTGGCTAAGCTTACAGTCACGCCACTGACCCCATCTTAAACTATATAATTGGATACACTGGGATTTGAACCCTCGCTCTCTCGGACAAAGATCCTAAATACAGTACACCAATCCACTTGGCTAGGACGTCCCATTCGGCTATACAATTAATATATAAATATACGATTATAAGATTAATAAGTATAAGAATATACAATTATAGATAAAACTTTTTTTTAGACATTAAAGACTATTTTAGACATAAAATTTTATTTTACACATAAATTCATAATCCAATTAAAATTTTATGACGTCTTAGCAATCCGAGATCTGTCTTTCCACAGCGACAAAGTGCCAAAACTAACTCTGATTGCAGAGACCATATCGTAATACCAAAAACAAAAGGACACATGTCATGTTTTCGTACATTGGTGTTTTGTCCATATTACGTTTATGTTGTTAGTTTCATGTTGTGTTATATTATGGTTTATGATGCTTTATGGTTTATACTATGGTTTATGATATTATGGTTTATGCTTATGATATATCAAAATCGGGCTCATGTCAAGTTTTATTTGTGTTTAATTTCATTTTATATTGTTTTTACAGTTCATGTTCATATGTTGTAGGTTTTGTGAGAGTTGCATGTTTTTGAAAGTCTACACAAGATCCGTAAACTTGTTGTCAAGTAAACTTGTGAGTTCGCAGAAAATAGTATTTTCGAAGTCTACGAAGTAACCACTCTGTTTGAAAATTATTCTTTTTTTCTTCTTTTTTTTTGGAGCGCAACCTGTAAAAATTACTGTGCACAGCTAAACTGTGCAGCCAGGCGGAAATCCGATGAAGACTTCTTGGGGGAGGGGGAGCAAACATTTTAACTGGTCAAATTTGGGACTGACAATGCTGCAATGCTTTTCTACAAGTGTACAGCATAATAAAAAGCTTGAAAATGATCATAGATGACCACTCTCCTCCAGTTCCGTGTCTATTGTGGGTGTATTTAGATACATAATGCATAAGACTGTAATAGGTAGTGACTAACCTAGAGATGGCAGGAATGCCCTATGCCCCATTCAGTCCAGTCTCCTTAGCTCCTATTAAGTAAATATATTAAAATTACTAGTATGCTACAATCATAATATTATTAAATATAATAGAATTATATTTTAAGAGAAATCAAAGAAATCAAGAAGAGCAAGAGAAATCTTTCTCGTTTCCTAACTAGTTACATCACGAAAAGTGCGAGATATGTTGTTCTGTTTCTCAATCATATGTTGATCAAATGTAATGTTGCAAGTTACAAACTTTGACCAGTGTTTACATACAGAAATGTTTAATGGGAAGTGTACAGACGTTTTCACAGATATTTTTTGGTTTGGGGGGAGGGGAGAAGTTGAAGAGGGGTTACGTTGGAGGATCTTTCTATGGAGGAATTAGTCATGGGGGAAGATCAATTTCAATGAAGGGGGCGCAGGATTTTCTAGCATTATAAAAAAATAATGAAAAAATAAATATGAAAAGTTTTTTCAACTGAAAGTAAGGAGCAGAATTAAAACTTAAAACGAACAGAAATTTTTAAGCATTTGAGGGGTTCGCCTCCTCTTAATACCTCTCTCTTTACGCTTAAGTATTTTTAGAATTTCAAATATTAATTCTACGGCCATTGTGATTCAGGGTTCATTCGTAAGGGATTGGGACAAAATTTAAGCTTTAGTGTAAAGAGCGAGGTGTTGACAAGGGGGTGAACCCCCTCATATACGTAATAAAACATACGAATATATAAGTTCGTTACGTAAGTTAATTCGTAAGTTACGTATATTTTTTACTAATGAAAACGTTCGTAAGAAATTACAAGTTCTAGTTGCCTTTTTATGTCATTAAAAATTGGCGGGCAATTAGGCCTCCTCCCCCGCTCATTTTTTCCTCAGAATCTTCCGATTAAAACTATGAGAAAGCCATTTAGTAAAAAAAAATCATATGCAAATTTAGTTTTAATTATTTATTTGCGAAGAGCCAAAATCCAAACATACATTGATTCAAAAACGTTCAGAAATTAAATAAAAAAAAAGGTTTTTTAACTGAAAGTAAGGAGCGACATTAAAACTTAAAACGAACAGAAATTACTCCGTATATGAAAGGGGCTTTTCCTCCCCAACGCCCCGCTCTTTCCGCTAAAGTTTTTACTGTTTAAAAAGTAAAGTTAGGAGAAAGAGTCAAATTTTATCGTAAAGAGCGGGGCGTAAACAGTAGTTTTTTCAGTTGACAAAAAGTCAGTTGGATTCTCAGCAAGTGCCATGGTTGTCCCTGCGAGACTACGTGAATAAAATCGAGAAGCTGAATATCCCTTTACGAATTCTGGACCAGAGTTTATTTACACCCTGTTACAGCACAGAATATATATTCACAGAGGAACATGAACAAGGACTTACTTGAAAACAATAGCTGATATGCATTTCGACTTTACTGCCCCTAGAAGCACGTAAACTTGCACTCATTTATGCGATTACTAAGAGTGTAAAAGCACCAGATAGCTAGAAATGTGAAGGTAGTGGAGACAGTGGAGGAATTCCAGGTAAAGATTGGTATTGTGGTTCTATGGCTCGGCCTATAACTGTCAGTAAGAACGCCAGAAGGTACAAGCTTATGACGGGCAACTGCTTTCAATCGTCACAGTGTAGGAGCTTTCTTTAACAACGTAGAGTGAGGTCTAGATAAACGCATATCAGTCTATAACATTGCTCAGCTGTTGAGCCTATCGAAAGGCTCATATTCCAGAAATATGAAAAAGTCGGAAGTGTTCACTGAAACCCCAGCGAAAGAACCCATTACTGTTGGGATAAAAGCTGAATCTGCCAAGAAAGCCCTAACAAGAGTTGCAGTTGGACTGATGATTCTGACACAGATGAGCCTGTATACAACAACTCTTTGAAATCGAGTATGGACGTTGAAGATGAACCCCCTACCGGCAAGTTACAATCTGACACTGAGAAAGTCAAGGCTGGATTATGGTTGAGTTGAAGACCAAGAAAGGTAATCCTGTAGATTATTTACCATTTATCAAATATTTACCATTATCAAAAGATAATTACCATTATCAAAAATGCAGCAACTGAAGAACTTAAGGTCCACTTTTTGAAGGAGACTTCAAGAGACTTTGCGCTAACCGAAGAGACGAATAGTGTCTTAAAGACAGAAGTTGAAACGAAACTGCAACCACTGATAGATGGACCATCAAGACTAACGGAACAGCTTACTTTTGGTATTGATCATTCAATTCCTAATTTGAAATAACTACTTGTTGGGTTTTTCTATACTTTACTGACATCCATTTTGTAGTTTTTTACTCATCATATTCTTTCATCTTTTTATAGCCAAAAAACGAGTTTTCATGTTTCCCTGGCCGTTTTTTTGTTTGTTTTGTCAGGTGGCCGAACGTAGGCCAGAGACAGCCAAACCAGTGCCGGGGTGACCCAGGTTTGATGCTTTTGACCACTTGGATAGAGGTATACAGGTGGGAGATTGATGTAGTATTTCTAATTGTCTTTTTCAAGGATTGTATTGAATGAGTTACCTTTGCTTTGGCATGCTCACCAACTTCCTATCGCTCTGATCAGTTCCGTGAGAAATAAAAAAGTCAAAACCTGCCGATGGTGAGTCAGTTTCCTATCTACTTATTGGACCAGAAACTAATATTGAATAATGAAACATTAATATCGGTATCGGAAAACGATATTTGGAAAATTTCGTTTATTTTCAGCTTTTTCAACCATCTAGCAATACGAAAAGTTATCGTTAATATATTGTATAAATTGGAAGTTCTTGGGGGAAGGGCAGCCGCCCCCATTAAAGAGGGATGAATTGAGGAGGTGGCTTCCCTCATATACGGAAAATTTTCTGTTCGTTTGAATTTTTAGCGTTGCTCCTTAATTTCAGCCGAAAAAAATTTAATTTAACTTATCTTATGATTGTTTTTCAAATCATGCCTAGGCTTAGCCAAAATATGAAGTGAGCTACCGGCCCATAACCCCTTATTCCTTGCTATTAATGTATATATCAGTAATTGCAAATTAATTAATACACCCTGCTTTTTAGTTCTTCTGTTAAGAATTCAAATGTTGGATTGTAATTGATTTTGGATAAAATTTAAATATTCAGTCAAAACGAATAGTAGTTTCGTTGAATATGCCCTTAATAATATTTTTATTAAATAATTTTAGGTTAACATAAAGGGGTAGTATTGTTCACATCGATGATCATCTACTTTTGACCATCAATGCGGCTGAAGCCATAGGAACCTCTGCAGCATCGTTCTTTGATATTTAAGTACATCATATACTCACGTTTCAATACACTACAACATTATGCATAAATATGAAAAGGGAGATACAGCAATACCATTCAAAATTACTAAAAAAAAGCTCATAGTAGTGAGCAAATCCATCCCGCCAAGAAATTTCCTGACGAGACTCGTCATGCCCTGCCTCGGGTATTCTCGGTAAACGTGAAAATGTAATATATCATGCTAAATAGAAAAATATTTTCACATTAGGAATGGTGCTATTATCCCCCCTTCATCCTAATAATGAATTTGTAGACCAAAATATTCACCGGGAAGCCCTTCACCCCGCCCCCTTAGCTGTACCCCTGTCTCTAGGACCATTGGTTCGATATGATTAACCCTACGAAAAAAGACAAAATCTAAACACATAGTAGGGTTCTCTGATATACTGAATTTAACGGTTTAATTTTCATCAAGATGGCTTGAATTTTTGCGGGGGTGGGGGGTCCCCCTTTTTTGAAAATCAGATAAATTTTCTCAGGCTCGTAGCCTTTGATGGGTAACATTAGACGTAATAGATTTTATATACATGGAATAAGCATAAAAAGCCAATCCTTTTGATGTACTAATTGTTATCAAATTTCACTATTACAGTTTTGGCTCTTTTACTTTTATAACAGCCAGCTCCCACTAACTGTTTGGTTGTAAGACTACCGTAGTTAAGTTGTTGAACTCCTCCCTTTGATAAGAATATTGTAAATACACTATTCAATAGCCTCTGAGTGATTATTATCAATAATTAACTTATTAATTTAATTTTAAGCAGAAATGAAAAAAAGCTAATTGCCACTTTATGTCCACTGATTATCTTGCATTTCTTACCATATCTGGACAACAAGATAATAAGTTAATTTCTTTTATCTAGATAATGCTAATTAACTGAAAATTGAAAACTATACAAAGACTCTGCTAAGGTGTTTGTTCATTATCCATATTGTGAAAGATTATGAAGGGAATTTTAGGCAGCATAGACCCTTTTTCAATGGATATATGGGGTCAAACTTGGAAATTCCAAGTGGTACCCCCTCTAAAATTTCTCATACTTCGAATTTAGATGACAACAAACGGATGTTGTCTTTTTTCTGATAGTTCTGTCTCTGACCGTAATACAACAACAATCAAACGACTTCTATAAGGGTTCTTTTTGTTCAATATAGATTACAAATGTAAAAACTTCACAAATGTACCGTTGGGTCTAGAGCTTCCTGGATATTCAAACAGTTCGAGGTAACGAACTGTAGAAAGGTCAGCTCAATAGTAACCAAAACTAAAAAAAAATGGAATTTTGATACCAATAGCTACATCAAAAGAATGGCATTTTAATGCTGATTTTGAATATATAAGATTAATAAAGTTTAGTCTTACCCATCAAAAGTTACGATAATTTGCCTTATTTTAGAAAATAGATGGAAAGACACCCTTTAAGTCATAGAAAGCACCAGATAACTAGAAATGTGAAGGTAGTGGGGACAGTGGAGGAATTCCAGGTAAAGATTGGTATTGTGGTTTTATGGCTCGGTCTATAATTGTCAGTAAGAACGCCAGAAGGTACAAGCTCATGACGGGCAACTGCTTTCAATCGTCACAGTGTAGGAGCTTTCTTTAACAACGTAGTGATCAGTCTATAACATTGCTCAGCTGTTGAGCCTATCGAAAGGCTCATATTCCAGAAATATGAAAAAGTCGGAAGTGTTCACTGAAACCCCAGCCAAAGAACCCATTACTGTTGGGATAAAAGCTGTATGATTTTTTGGTGGGGGGGGGGTCCCCCTTTTTTGAAAATCAGATAAATTTGTTCAGGCTCGGAGCGTTTGATGGGTAACATTAGACGTAATAGATTTTATATACATGGAATAAGCATAAAAACCCAATCCTTTTGATGTACTAATTGTTATCAAATTTCACTATTACAGTTTTGGCTCTTTTACTTTTATAACAGCCAGCTCCCACTAACTGTTTCGTTGTAAGACAACCGTAGTTAAGTTGTAAAAGATGTTGTCTTTTTTCTGATAGTTCTGTTTCTGACCGTAATACAACAACAATCAAACGACTTCTATAAGGGTTCTTTTTGTTCAATATAGATTACAAATGTAAAAACTTCACAAATGTACCAAAAGTTACGATAATTTGCCTTATTTTAGAAAATAGGGGGAAAGACCCCCTTTAAGTCATAGAATCTTAACGAAAATCACACAATCAGATTCAGCGTATCAGAGAACTATATTATGGAAGAAGTTCCTATCTACAAAATGTGAAATTTTGTATTTTTGGCCAGAAGGCAGATCACGCATGCGTTTTTTTTCCAGCGGTGATCGTATCGACCCAGTGGTCCTAGAAAGTTGCGAGAGGGCTTATTATAACGGAAATGAAACGTTCTAGTGCCCTTTTTAAGTGACCATAAAAATTGGAGGGTACCTGGGCCCCTTCCCATGCTAATTATTTTCCCAAAGTCAACGGATCAAAATTGTGAGATAGCTATTTTATTCAGCGTAGTCGAAAAACCTTATAACTATGTCTTCGGGGAGAACTTACTCCCCCACAGTCCCCGTGGAAGGGGCTACAAGTTACAAGCTTTGACCAGTGCTTACATACAGTAATGGTTACTGGGAAGTGTACAGACGTTTTCAGGGGGATTTTTTGGTCGGGGGAGGGGTTGAAAAGAGGGGGATATGTTGGGGAAATTTCCATCGAGGAATTTGTCATGGGAAAAGAGAATTTCCATGAAGGGAGCGCAGAATTTTCTGGCATTACTTAAAAAAAAAACAATGAAAAAATAAATATGAAGTTTTTTTCAACTGGAAGTAAGGAACAGCATTAAAACTTAAAACGAACATAAATTATTACGCATATGAGGGGCTTACCTCCTCCTAATACCTCGCTCTTTACGCTAAAGTATTTTTAGTAAATTCAACTATTTATTCTGCGGCTTTTGTGATTCATGGGCCATTCTTAATGAATTGGGACAAAATTTAAGCTTTAGTGTAAAGAGCGAGGTACTGACGAGGGGGTGAACCCACTCATATACATAATAAAAACATAAGAAAACAAAAGTTCGTTACGTAAGCTAATTTATAAGTTACGTATATCTTTTACTAATAAAAACATTCGTAAAAAGTTAGAAGTTCTAGTTGCCTTTTTAAGTAACCCAAAAATCGGAGGGCAACTAGGCTTCCTCCCCCGCTCCTTTTTTTCTCAAAATCATTCGATCAAAACTATGAGAAAGCCATTTAGCAAAAAAAATAAATATGCAAATTTCGTTTTAATTATTCCTCTGCGGAGAGCCAAAATCAAAACAAGCAATTAATTCAAAAACGTCCAGAAATTAAATAAAAAAAAAAAGTTTTTCTAAATGAAAGTAAGGAGCAACATTAAAACTTAAAATGAACATAAATCACTCCGTATATGAAAGGGGCTTTTCTTCCGCTACCTCTCGCCCTTTACACTTATTTTTTTTTTTTTTAAAGGCAGAGTTGTGAGAAAGAGTCAAACTTTAGCATAAAGAGCGAGGCGTTGCGGAGGAAAAGCCCCTTTCATATACGGAGTAATTTCTGTTCGTATAAAGTTTTAATGTTTCTCCTTATTTTCACTTAGAAAACATGTTTTTTTTTATTTAATAAATAAAAAAGATTCAATTAAAAGTACAAAGATACATTCAAGCTTCAAAAAAACTAGAATTTTTTGAATAGGGGAATTGCGACCCCCTTAAACCCCCCACCCCTTACGCCAAAGTTTAACTAGTGCTTTGCTGAAAGTATTTTATAATTATCTATTTCACAGTAGGAATTCCAAATTTATTTATTCTAAATCCAAGAATAGCAGCATATCATCAAATAAGTTGCTAATATTCCAAATATTGTTTCAAAGTTATTACTAATTCATTTCATTTTACTTTTGATTTGAAAGAAAGAATGAAAAATCATGAATTTTAAAATGAACTGGAGACAGAAGTAAACATGTGTGGCAAAGAATACATTATGGTGTAAGTTATGAAGCGATAAAATTTCAATAGTAATAGATTTTAATTAGTTTAATTTCAATTGAAACATATTTTGTCTTTAAATTATAATATTAAATTATAATATTAGATTATAATATTAAATTATAATATTAAATTATAATCATAATATTATAGCATATAATAAATTTTACTTTTAAACAAGTTTAAAAATCCTAGTAGTAAACTGAGTTACCTGGACTGATAGGTCGTTGGCGTTCTGTCTTTGTGAATCTTCCTTTTTCATCAGGAGCACCAAGAGTTGGCGCTTTCGTTGCTGTGATGTTCTCTTCTACCTGGTCGACCATAGATGGCCTGTTAATACTTTCATTAACATCACCAGATGTCGGGATGCTCACAGATGGTGGTCTTTGTTTGTTCATCCCCTCAGCAGGATATACAACACCTGCGTCCATGTTTGTAATACTATGTTCTCCTAAGCCTAAAAGCCGTATCTCAATTATTGTTTTGATCAGGCGCGTATGGAGCGTTATAATTTAGCGACAGCGTGTAGGGTATGGAGGGTAAATTTAGAAGCGAAAAATGTGAGGAAGAACAATAAGAAAAACAAACAAGAGCTAAGAGCTCATATGGCACTTGTGACGAGGCCGGACGAGCCAAGAGCCAAGAGCTTATACAGCATGAGCTCTAGCAAAATTCTAATAATCAATAGAGTGATTTAAAAGGAAAATCGGAGGCTTAATGCCGGTCGAGATTTAAAATAAGAGCTCTGGGTCACGAGGTCCTTCTAAATATCAAAATTCATTAAGATCCGATCACACACTCGTAAGTTATAAATACTTAGTTTTTTCTACTTTTTCCTCTCCCTTCAGCCCCCCAGATGGTCTAATCGGGGAAAACGACTCTATCAAGTCAATTTTTGCAGCTCTCGGACACGCCTACCAATTTCCATCGTTTCCAGCACATCCAGAAGCATCAAACTCGCCAAAACACTGAACCCCGCCCCCTAACTCCCCCAAAGAGAGTGGATCAGTACGGTTACGTCAATCACGTTTCTATGACATTTGCTTATTCTACCTACCAAGTTTCATCCCGATTTCTCTACTCTAAACATTTTCCAAGATTCCCCCTCCAACTCCCCCCAATGTCAACAGATCTGGCCGGGATTTGAATTAAGAGATCTGAGACACAAGTTCTTTCTAAATATCAAACTTCATTAAGATCCCGTCACCTGTTCTTATGTTAAAAATTCCTCAATTCCTTTAATTTTTCCAAATCAACACCCCCCAGCTCCTCCAAAGTGAACAAATCCGTTCCAATTATGTCAATCAACTATCTATAACTTGTGCTTATTCTTCCCATCAAGTTTCATCCCGATCTCTTCACTCTAAGCGTTTTACAAGATTTTTGTTTCCCCCTCCAACCCCCTATGTCCCCGGATCCGATTCGAATTGAAAATGAAGCATCTGAGGCATAAGATCCTTCTATATATCAAGTTTCATTAAGATCCGATCACCCATTTGTAAGATAAAGATACCTCAATTTTCACGTTTTCCAAGAATTCCGGTTTACCCCTCCAACTCCCCCCAATGTCACCAGATCTGGCCGGAATTTAAAATAATAGCTCTAAAGCCCAAGATCCTTCTAAATATCAAATTTCATTAAGATCTGATCATCCATCTTAAGTTACAAATATCTCATTTATTCTAATTTTTCCGAATTACTCCCCCCCCCCAACTCCACCAAAGAGGACGGATCCAGTCCGTTTATGTCAGTCACGTATCTTGGATATGTTTTTATTCCTCCCACCAAGTTCCATCCTAATCTCTCCGATTTAAGTTCGTTTCCAAAATTTCCGGTCCCCCCCCCCAATGACGCTGGATCCGGTCGGGATTTAAAATAAGAGATTTGGGTTACGAGGTCCTTCTAAATATGAAGTTTCATAAAGATATAATCATTTCTTCGTAAGTTAAAAATACCTCATTTTTTCTAATTTTTCAGAATTAACCCTCCCTCCCAACTCCTCCAAATAGAGCGGACCTGTTCCGGTTATGTATATCACGCATCTAGGACTTCTGCTTATTTTTCCAATCCCGATCCCTCTACTCTAATCATTTTCCAAGAATTTTTGCCCCCCCCCCCCCCAACTCCCCCACATGTCACCGGATCCAGAGCGGATCCGTCCCGGTTATGTCAGTCACGTATCTTGGACTTGTTTTATTCTTCCCATCAAGTTTCATCCTGATCTCTCCACTTTAAGTGCGTTCCACGATTCCCCCCCCCCCAACTCTCCCCCTCTTAGTGTCTTTGGATCCGGTCGGGATTTAAAGTTAAACATCTGAGTTATGAGATCCTTCTAAATATGAAATTTCATTAAGATCCGATCACTCCTTCATAAGTAAAAAATACCTCATTTTTCTAATTTTTCAGAATTAACCCTCCCCCTCCACTCCCCCAAACAGAACAGATCCGTTCCGGTTATGTCAATCACGTATCAAGGACTTCTGCCAATTTTCCCCGCCAACTTTCATCCCCATCCCTCCACTCTAAGCGTTTTCCAAAATTTTAGGTTCCCCCCTCCTACTCCCCCCAATGTCACCAGATCTGGTCGGGATTTAAAATAAGAACTCTGAAATACGATATCGTTCTAATCATCAAATTTCATTAAGATCCCATGACCCGTTCGTAATTTAAAAATACTTCATTTTTTCTATTTTTTCCGAATTAAGCGGCCCCCCAATCCCTCTCCCCCAGAAAGTCAAATCGGGAAAACGACCATTTCTAATTTAATCTGGTCTGGTCTCTGATACGCCTGCCAAATTTCTTAGTCCTATCTTATCTGGAGGAGCCTAAAGACGCAAATCCAGGACCGACGGACCGACAGACAGACCGACAGAATTTGCGATCGCTATATGTCACTTGGTTAATACCAAGGGCCATAAAAAGGTTATGGGGGTAATCCTTATATTTGGCGAGGGAGAGCTCTGTCCAGAATGACCTTTCCTTCTACGCGCCCGTTTAACTTAAAACTTTTAAGTACCGGGAAGATAAAGAAAAGAAACCAATTTTTTCTACAATTGTTTCTTTGTTGGAAGTGATTCTTATTAAATTACTCTTTATCAAGGGTTTTTGTTTTTCTATATAAGTCTACACATTTAGGCTTAGGAGAGCATGTTAGGCGATATTCAACCATATCCCAGGTCAGCTAAAATCTCAGTTGCAAGGCCATAAACTGCGTCAGCAGTTTTTTGGATTTTAACCAAGTAGGTTATAGGAGGGTACTTTTTAACGAAGAAGTCGACGTGACTGGTCAAAACACCAACTGACAAGACTTTTCGCACTTGTACTAAGTAATTTTTATATGAGCCAATTCAAATGCATCCATTCTAAAAATAAGTCGCAACATTCTTCATTCTAATACTTGAAGACATGTGCAAACCCCAAAAACAATGGCACATAATTTCTAAAAGGTAGAGCTGTAAGAAATTGTCAAACCTTAGCGTAAAGAGTGGGGCGTTGAGGAGGGGACAACCCCTTTCATTTACGGAATAATTTCTGTTCGTTTTAAGTTTTAGTGTCACTCCTTACTTTCATTTAAAAAAAATTATTTAATTTCTGAAGGTTTTGAATTAATGTAGGTTTTGATTTTGGCTCACCGTACATGAATAATTAAAACGAAATTTGCAAATTATTTTTACTTTTTTGGCTCTATGGCTTTTTCCAAGTTTCTATTGAACTATTTTGAGAAAAAGCGGCTGGGGCGGGGGCCGAATGGCCCTCAATTTTTTTTGGTTATTTAAATAGGCCACTAGAACTTTTAATTTTATTTACAAACGTTTTTATTATTAATAAATATACGTAACTTACAAATTAACTTACGGAATGAACTTCTATATTCGCAAATATTTATTAGGTATATGAGGGGTTCATCCCCTTGTCCATACCTCGCTCTTTACACTAAAGTTTGAATTTTGTTCCAATTCTTTAAGAATGACCCCTGAATCACAAAGGCCGTTTAATTAGAATAAATAGGTCTTTTGAAATTACTAAAAATACTTTAGAGTAAAGAGCGAAGTATTGAGGAGGGGACGAACCCCCTCATATACATAATAACTTCTGTTCGCTTTGAGTTTTAATGTTGCTCCTTACTTTCTGTCGAAAAACTTTTTCTTTTTTAATTACTACTGGACGTTTGTGAATTAATGCCGGTTTTGATTTTGGCTCACCGTACATGAATAATTAAAATGAATTTTGCATATCAATTTTACTTTAATTGGCTAAATGACCTTCTCAAAGACTTGATCTCACGACTTTGAGAAAAAAAGGGGCATGTGAGGGGGCCTAGTTGCCCTCCAATTTTTTTGGTCAGACAGTTCATGGTAAGAGCGACCCGGCTCAATAGTAACCGAAACTCTAAAAAACGGAATTTTGGTACCAATAGCTACATCAAAAGAATCGCATTTTAATGCTGATTTTAAATACATAAGTTTCATCAAGGTTAGTCTTATTCATCAAAAGTTACGAGGCCGAGAAAATTTGCCTTATTTTAGAAAATAGAGACAAACATCCCCTAAGAATCATAGAATCTTGACGAAAATCACACCATCAGATTCAGCGTATCAGACAACCATAATGTAGAAGTGCTAAGCTCATATCTACAAAAATGTGGAATTTTGTATTTTTTGCCACAAGACAGACCACAGATGCGTTTTTATTTGTTTGTTTGTTGTTTTTTACCCCAAGGGTGATTGTATTGAATCAGTGGTCCCTAGAATGTCGCGATATGGCTCATTCTAACGGAAATTAAAAGTTCTAATGCACTTTTTAGGTGACCAAAAAATTGGATGGCACCTAGGCCCCCTCCCATGCACATTTTTCCCCAAAGTCACAAGATCAAAATTTGAGATAGCCATTCTTATCAGCCTAGTCAAAAACCTAATAACTATGTCTTTGGGACAACTTAATCCCCCACAGTCCCCGGAGAGCGGCTGCAAGTTACAAACTTTCACCACTGTTTACATATAGTAATGGATGCTATGAAGTGTACAGATGCTTTCAGGGAGACTTTTTCGCGTTGGGTGAGGGTGGGTCGGTGGGAGGGGGTTACGTGGGAGGATCTTTCCATGGAGGAATTCATCATGAGGGAAGAGAATTTCCATGAAGGGGGAGCTGGATATCCCAGCGTTGTTTACTGTATTATTTCAATAAAAAAGGTGAATATACATGTAATTCAAGGTTGTCTGCAAGGGAAGTTATGATAGCTTCAGCTACACAGAAGACCAAAAACTAAAAAAATCTCAATTCATATGAATATTCCCGTCCACGAGAAATTCTATAATAAAATGATTATTAAAATTCATTGCACAGTGCAAATGTTGATGAACAATTTTGACTGAATATAGCCGTACCTTTTATGATGAGTTGATAGCTTCAACCACACAAAAGGTAAAACATTAAGAAAATTTTCAATCCATACGAATTCTATAGTCCACAAGAAATTCTATACTAAAAGTATTACTAAAATTTACTGCACAGAGCAATTGCTGATGAAAAATTTTGACTGAATTCAGCCGTATCTTTTATTATGAGTTGACAGCTTCAGCCACACAAAAGGTCAAACATTAAGAAAATTTTCAATCCATATAAATTCTATAGTCCACAAGAAATTCTATACTAAAAGTATTACTAAAATTTACTGCACAGAGCAATTGCTGATGAAAAATTTTGACTGAATTCAGCCGTATCTTTTATTATGAGTTGACAGCTTCAGCCACACAAAAGGTCAAAAATTTAAGAAAATTTTCAATCCATATGAATTCTATAGTCCACAAGAAATTCTATACTAAAAGTTTTACTAAAATTTACTGCACAGAGCAATTGCTGATGAAAAATTTGACCGAAATCAGCCATATCTTTTATCATGAGTTGATAGTTTCGGCCACACAAAAGGTCAAAAATTAAGAAAATTTTCAATCCATATGAATACTCCTGTCCACAAGAAATTCTATACTAAAAGTATTACTAAAATTTACTGCACAGAGCAATTGCTGATGAAAAATTTTGACTGAATTCAGCCGTATCTTTTATTATGAGTTGACAGCTTCTGCCACACAAAAGGTCAAAATTAAGAAAATTTTCAATCCATATGAATTCTATAGTCCACTAGAAATTCTATACTAAAAGTATTACTAAAATTTACTGCACAGAGCAATTGCTGATGAACAATTTTGACTGAATTCAGCCGTATCTTTTATCATGAGTTGATAGCTTCGGCCACACAAAAGGTCAAAAATTTAAGAAAATTTTCAATCCATATGAATACTCCTGTCCACAAGAAATTCTATACTAAAAGTATTACTAAAATTTACTGCACAGAGCAATTGCTGATGAAAAATTTTGACTGAATTCAGCCGTATCTTTTATTATGAGTTGACAGCTTCAGCCACACAAAAGGTCAAAAATTAAGAAAATTTTCAATCCATATGAATTCTATAGTCCACTAGAAATTCTATACTAAAAGTATTACTAAAATTTACTGCACAGAGCAATTGCTGATGAACAATTTTGACTGAATTCAGCAGTATCTTTTATTAAGAGTTGATAGCTTCGGCCACACAAAAGGTGAAAAATTAAAAAAATTTCAATCCATGTTAATACTCCCATTCACAAGAAATTCTATACTAAAAGTATTACTAAAATTTACTGCACAGAACTAAAGTCCTGTCTTTAAATATGAGTTATGATAGCATCAGCCATACAGAAAGTCGAGAATTAAGAACATTTTTAATGCATATGAATATTCCCGTCCACAGGAAATCCTATAACAAAAGTATTACTAAAATTTAATGCACATAGTGGCTGCTGATGATAAATCAAACAGTTCATGGTAGCGCACTGTAGTAAGGAGCGACCCGGCTCAATAGTAACCGAAACTCTAAAATACAGAATTTTGATATTAATATGTACATCAAAAGAATTACATTTTGTGCTGATTTTAAATACATAAATTTCATTAAGTTTAGTCTTACCCATCAATAGTGCCTGAAAAAAATTGCCTTTTTTTTGAGAAAAGGGGAAAATATCCGCTAAAAGTGATAGAATCTTAATGAGAATTGCTCTATCACATTCAGTGTATCAGTGAATCCTAATCTAGAGGTTTCAAGCTCCTATCTGCAAAAATTTTGAATTTTGCATTTTCCGCCAGAAGAAAGATCACAGATGCGTGTTTGCTTGTTTTTTGTTGGTTTTTTTTTCCCAGGGGTGATCGTGTCAACCCATTGGTTCGTATAGAATGTCACGAGAGGGTTCATTCTAGTGGAAATTAAAAGTTCTAGTGCCCTTATTAAGAGACCGAAAAGTTGGAGGCGCCCTCCCATACTCTTTTTTCCGAAGTCACGAGATCAAAATTTTGAGCCATTTTGTTGAGCATAGTCGAAAACCAAATAACTATGTCTTTTAGGACGACTTAACCCCCCTACAGTCCCCGGGGGGAGGGTTGGATAATTGTTTAGTTTCGTCAAGCTGTCCAAACTGGAAACAACGCTGCAAAGCAAAAATGAGAAACTATGTTACTTTGCAGCATAGTCTCCAGTTTAGATCTCCATAGTCTCAGCTTGTGATCTCCAGCTTGTGTATGGAGTTTAGATCTCCATAGTCTCAGCTTGTGATCTCCAGCTTGTCATAGTCTCCAGCTTGTGATGAAACTAAACATTTGCAAATAGCTGCAAATTATGCCCATTGTTTACATATGGTATTGGTTATTGACGAAGTATAATGACGTTTTCAGGTGGTATTTTTTCTGATTGTGGAGAGGGGGTCAGGGGTTACGTGAGAGGATGTTTTCATGAAGGAATTTATCATGGGGGAAGAGAATTTCCATCAAAGGGGCACTGGATTCCCCAGCATTATTTGAAACAACAATGAGAAATTAAAAAAAACAAGTTTTTTCAACTAAAAGTAAGAATCTATTTATTCTAATTAAACGGCCTTTGTGGTTCAGGGGTCATTCTTAAAGAATTGGAGCAAATTTCGAATTTTAATGTAAAGAGCGAGGTATTGATGGGAGGGTGAACCCCCTCATATACGTAATAAAAATATACGAATATTGAAGTTCGTTACATAGGTTAATTTGGTAAAATTCGACTTAATTGACTTCTTGCTATCTCCGAAAGGGTTTAGGTTAGGAAAATGAAACTTTCAGGGATGAATCTACAGACTAAAGTATGTCCCAGGAAGGTATTTTGAAGCAACTACCTCCACTCCTTCTCCCTCTAGAGGGCCCTGACCTTTGATGATCTTTGAAAATATGTGTGTTACAAAAGTGAAACCTTGCAAAATAGATCTTCTGCTTAATTGAAACTTTCATCCCTGAAAGTTTTCAGCTTCATAACTTTGCTTAATTCCATTTTATAAGGTTTTAAAGATATGCAAATACGTTTCCTAAATTTTGAAAAAAACCCATTGATATGGTTCAAATTTTACTCAAATAACAGGAATTGCATTTTCAGAACTAAAGGCAGAAAAAAAGCAACTGATAACTGAAAATAAGGTAAAATGTTGTTTTGTCAAAATTTCAATAGGTATAGACCTGTTATGGTGGCAAATTTCAGGGCCCTCTAGAGGGAGAAGGAGTGGAGATAGGTACTTTAAAATACCTTCCCGGGACCTACTTCAGCCTGTAGACCCATCCCTGAAAGTTTCATTTTCCTAACATAAATCCTTTCCGAGATAGCAAGAAGTCAATTAACTAGAATTTTACCCCCATTGCAAATTATGCCACTGTTGTCTACACCTTCCTAAAGTGGCATACTGCACTAAAAATGGCAATTTTTGGTGTTTATCTGGAAAAACCAGAAGTGAAAATTGCGTTTAGATCTAAAACCAATTATACACAGTAATTAAGCGGTTTTCTAATAAGAATAAAGAAAAGAATTTTGTTGTTATTGCACCAGGTTTTGAAAACGGATCTCGAAATAAAAATTATGACATACCTGTACCTGTAAAATAGGCCTATTTAAAATGATTATCGGAAAATTTGGCAGTTCATGGAGCCTGGACCCGCAGGCCGACACTCCTTTGTATATGTCTGCTCTCCCTCCTTGAAACTAAGAAAAAACTCAGAAGCCACTTATTTTGCTTACTCTTTATATCAGTTCAATCCTAGAATTAATTCAAATCCTGATGTCCGGATGTTCCTCTTTATCTCTTTTAGGTATTTGTTACTGTTGAACTGAGCTGCGTCAATAATAAAAACGTTGACTAAACGTATAAATGGAACTCACATACGCATGATTATCTAATTTTTCAGGTTGCTAGGAAACTTCCAGTTTGTGCTAGCTTGCTTGAATTAGACGTAAAATTTGGCGTCAATAAATTATGTAAGAATTGAATCAACAGATAGAACAAATTTGAATAAAATTATTGTAGTAACTAAAGATAATAAAGATGCTTACGTATTGTATCGACCACACTCAAGAAGTGAAGTTAGGTTGGTCATAATGAAATATTCCATAGAATGATGAAAATATAATTCTTTAGTAACTACATTAGAGAGTTATGGAAAGAAGACCAACCAGAACGCATATTAAATACCTAACCAACTCTGTACATTAAAGTAATTAAAGAAAAATTCCACATTTAAGTTTTTCAAAGAATAGCAAAGAACTCCATTAAACCAAAAATGAGCAAAAATAGAATCAAATAATCTACCAAGTGTAGAACAACCACAAATCAGCATCGATAAATAAGTGAAACCCAAAACAAACGAAAATTATAATAAATAACCGAGTCAAATTCAAAACGATCAGATATTGAGATGAGTAGGGCTCAAAACTCGTATGCCTTCCCATGGCCAGAACATAATTTGCACTTCACTGAAAAAAAATTTAATGTTTTCATTTTTATAATTTTAATAAATCAAATATTATTAACATTTTAAGGAATGAATATTGGCATATGTACCTTAAACCAACAATGTACATTCCTTTGTATTTTTCAGTGAAGTGCAAATTATGTTCTGGCCTTTTTTTGGTTTTTCTGTAAGAATTTACATCTTGGCCTGCTATTTGTGTGCAGGAGAAACTTATTCATCAATTTTTAACAACATACGCCATTTTAAAAATATGGATACAAAATAGTAGTGTTAAATCCAGTTGGCCTGAAAATAAAACTTAGTACCACTCGCAAAAATAAAACCACTCGCAAAAAAAAAAAACCACTCGCAAAAAATTCTATCTATGCTCTTTGACAGCTTGGATACACTTACATTCGTTTGAGTTAGTTAAATTTTAAAAGCAGAAGTAGCAATAAAATTAGCCCCGAAAGTTTGAACATAATACCATCAGTTGTTCTTGGGATAATGATGGATTGCTCTTACACACAGATGAGCATACACACAGTGCGTTTTGATTTAATTTTAAGGCAACATTTAGTTTTTAAACATATTTAAAATAAAAAACTTGTATATTTCGGTTCAAAGAAGGAAAATGAATTAAAAATGCAGCCGTCGCTTTGGCAGCAATTGAAAATAATTTCTGAGACCACACTGGCTATTCATGATAAAACACAAAATCGCAAAGAAAGGATGAAAACAAGGACAATAAACAGCCACTGAAAATGTTCAAAAATTATGCAAACATTTTGGTCAAACCTCCGTTTGAACATCCTCTATGAAGAATAAAACTGATAAAAATATAGCCAAGAATCAAGAACTCATATGACACTTGTAACGAGGTCGGATTCTAAAATTAGACTCGGTACTAGAATCATCAATTTGGTTGTTCGCCCAAAAGCACTGAACTCGCCAAAGTACTGGAAATCTCCTCCCCTCAACTTCCCCAAAGAGATCGGGTCGGGTCTGGTTATATAATTCACGTGCTTATTCTTCCCATCAAGTTTCAACCCGGTGTCTCCACTCTAAGCGTTTTTCAAGATTTCCGGTTTCCAAGATTTCCTCTTTCCCCTTCCATCCCCCAATACCCCCTGATCCGATCCGAACTTAAAACAGAGCATGTGAGACATGAGATCTTTCTATATATCAAGTTTCATTAAGATTTGATCACCTATTTGTAAGACAAACGTACCTCAATTCACGATTCCCCCTCCGTCCAACCTCCCAGATGGTCGAATCGGGGAAATGACTCTTATCAATTCAATTTGTGAAGGTCCCTGACACGCCTACTAATAACATCGTTCAGAAGCACCTAGTACGTTCGAAAGCACCGAACTCGCCAAAGCACTGGAAATTCCCACCAACTCCCCCAAAGAGAGCGAATCTGGTCTGGTTGTGTCATTGACGTATCTAGGACGTGTGCTTATTCTTCCCACCAAGTTTCATCCTGATCTCTCCACTTTAAGTGTTTTTCAGGATTTCTGGTTTCTCCTTCTAACTCCTCCCCCATGTCACTGGATCCAGTTGGGACTTGAAATAAGAGCTCTGAGACACGAGGTCCTTCTAAATATCAAATTTCATTAGGATCTGGTCACCCGTTCGTAAGTTAAAAATACCTCATTTTTTCTGGTTTTTCCGAATTAACCATCTCTCCGCCCCCCCCCCCCCCCAGATGGTCAAACCGGGGAAGCGACTATGTCTAATTTAATCAAGTAAGTTCCCTGATACACCTGCCAACTTTTAGCGGTCACTATAGGTCGCTTTCAGCGGTCGGATCTTCTTCATGTAAAAATTGGGTTCGCCTGTGATTGTAATCCGGGACCTCTCGCACCCTAAGCGAAAATCATGCCCCTAGATGATGACCCCTAGAATCATGACCCTTTCCTCCATGGACTCTTTTACGTTTATTCCATTTCTCGTCTGGATTGTGAAATTGACAACAGGTAAGATTGCCACCTCCCAAAGACGTCAAAAGAAAAGCATAGTTTGCTTTGGCCGTTTGCTCTTTGGACCCTTTTATCTTTAATCCGTCTCTCGTCTGGATTGTGAAATTGACAATAGATAAGATTGCCACTTCTCAAAGACGTCAAAAAAAGCATAGATTGCTTTGGCCCTTTGCTCCATGGACCCTTTCACGTTTATTCCGTCCCTCGTCTGGATTGTGAAATTGACAATAGATAAGATTGCCACTTCCCAAACACGACAAAAAAAGCATAGTTTGCTTTTAACCTTTTTATGTTTATTCCGTCTGGATTGTGAAATTGACAATAGGTAAGACTGCCACTTCCCAAAGACGTCAAAAAAAGCATAGTTTGCTTTTGACCCTTTGCTCCATGGACCCTTATATGTTTATTCCGTCTCTCCTCTGGATTATGAAATTGACAACAGGCAAGATTGCCACTTCCCAAAGACGTCAGAAGAAAAGCATAATTTGCTTTGGCCCTTTGCTCCATGGACTCTTTTCTGTTTATTCCATCTCTCGTCTGGATTGTGAAAGTAACAATAGATAAAATTGCCACTTCCCAAACACGACAAAAAAAGCATAGTTTGCTTTTGACCCTTTGCTCCATGGGCCCTTTTACGTTTATTCTATCTCTTGTCTGGATTGTGAAATTGACAATAGGTAAGATTGCCACATCCCAAAAACGTTGAAAAAACATAGTTTGCTTTTGACCCTTTGCTCCATGGACCCTTTTATATTTATTATGTCTCTCGTCTGGATTGTGAAAGTGACAATAGATAAGATTGCCACTTCCCAAACAAGATAAAAAAAGCATAGTTTGCTTTTGACCCTTTTACGTTTATTCTGTCTCTCGTCTGGATTGTGAAATTGACAATAGGTAAGATTGCCACATCCCAAAAACGTCAAAAAAACATAGTTCGCTTTTTACCCTTTGCCCCATGGACCCTTTTATATTTATTCTGTCTCTCGTCTGGATTATGAAATTGACAACAGGTAAGATTGCGACTTCCCAAAGACGTCAAAAAAAGCATAGTTTGCTTTGGCCCTTTGCTCCATGGACCCTTTTATGTTTATTCCGTCTCTCGTCTGGATTGTGAAAGTAACAATAGATAAGATTGCCACTTCCCAAACACGACAAAAAAAGCATAGTTTGCTTTTGACCCTTTGCTCAATGGGCCCTTTTACGTTTATTCTGTCTCTTGTCTGGATTGTGAAATTGACATTAGGTAAGATTGCCACATCCCAAAAACGTCGAAAAAACATAGTTTGCTTTTGACCCTTTGCTCCATGGACCCTTTTATATTTATTATGTCTCTCGTCTGGATTGTGAAAGTGACAATAGATAAGATTGCCACTTCCCAAACAAGATAAAAAAAGCATAGTTTGCTTTTGACCCTTTTACGTTTATTCTGTCTCTCGTCTGGATTGTGAAATTGACAATAGGTAAGATTGCCACATCCCAAAAACGTCAAAAAAACATAGTTCGCTTTTTACCCTTTGCCCCATGGACCCTTTTATATTTATTCTGTCTCTCGTCTGGATTATGAAATTGACAACAGGTAAGATTGCGACTTCCCAAAGACGTCAAAAAAAGCATAGTTTGCTTTGGCCCTTTGCTCCATGGACCCTTTTATGTTTATTCCGTCTCTCGTCTGGATTGTGAAAGTAACAATAGATAAGATTGCCACTTCCCAAACACGACAAAAAAAGCATAGTTTGCTTTTGACCCTTTGCTCCATGGGCCCTTTTACGTTTATTCTATCTCTTGTCTGGATTGTGAAATTGACATTAGGTAAGATTGCCACATCCCAAAAACGTCGAAAAAACATAGTTTGCTTTTGACCCTTTGCTCCATGGACCCTTTTATATTTATTATGTCTCTCGTCTGGATTGTGAAAGTGACAATAGATAAGATTGCCACTTCCCAAACACGATAAAAAAAAGCATAGTTTGCTTTTGACCCTTTGCTCCATGGACCCTTTTACGTTTATTCTGTCTCTCGTCTGGATTGTGAAATTGACAATAGGTAAGATTGCCACATCCAAAAAACGTCAAAAAAACATAGTTCGCTTTTTACCCTTTGCCCCATGGACCCTTTTATATTTATTCTGTCTCTCGTCTGGATTATGAAATTGACAACAGGTAAGATTGCGACTTCCCAAAGACGTCAAAAAAAGCATAGTTTGCTTTGGCCCTTTGCTCCATGGACCCTTTTATGTTTATTCTCGTCTGGATTGTGAAAGTGACAATAGATAAGATTGCCACTTCCCAAACACGATAAAAAAAAGCATGGTTTGCTTTTGACCCTTGGCTCCATGGACTCTTTTACGTTTATTCTGTCTCTCGTCTGGATTGTGAAACTGACAATAGGTAAGATTACCACATCCTAAAAACGTCGAAAAAACATAGTTTGCTTTTGACCCTTTGCTCGATGGACCCTTTTATATTTATTCTGTCTCTCGTCTGGATAAATGCATAGTTTTCTTTTGACCCTTTGCTCCATGGACAATTTTATGTTTATTCTGCCTTTCGTCTATCTCATACATAGACTGCTGAATCCGGAAAATGATTTTACTGTAATCAGTAAAAGGGTTTTTTATCACAGCATTTGAGGCTAATGAAGGAAACTTCAGGAAATCAAAATTTTTTTGATTTCAAATCAAAAATTTTTTCTCAAAACAATGAGTTGGTGGATTTAAAAGAACGTTTTTAGGCAAAAATTTTTCGGTGTTTTTTTCTGAAATAAAGTTTGTAGCTGTACTATACTAAGAATAGACAAATTTATTTTGCTGCAGTAGTTTAGGGCATCAAGGACTGAGAATTGAATCTGATTTTTTGAAATGGTTAAGGGGATTAAAAAAAACATCCTAAAACTTGCTATTACCATAGGATCGTAGATATCATGCTTTTGTAATTTTAGCAACCGATCTATGCGGGGTAATAAAGCATAATAAATAAAAAAAAAAACAGGTTACAATAGTCTTATTTTTAAAGTTTATTTTAAAGAATTCCATATAATCAAAGTTTTGGCAAATCAGTCATATATCACATTTGGCATATCAATCATATATCACAAAGAACATCAGGACGAAGAGTATTTGTTACGTTACCAAAAATGGAACTGGGAAAGCAAAACAATCAAAATAGGCATGTACACGGGATCTTTTTTTGGAGGGGGGGATAATGAAAAGAAAAATTGCTTGATCATTTTAGAGATTTACCAGAAATTCGGAAAAATTTATATGTTGTTTTTTTTAAGGGGAGGAGGTATTTCCCGGACCTCCTCGGGTATATCCCTGCATCGAAGATCCGAAGTACCCAATTAAAGGAAAATTAAAAAACTGAAAAGACATATATCAAAGGGCTGAGTCAGCACAAAAAAACTAAATTTACAAAAACGTAAAGAGGGATAAAATAAGAAAGAAAAATTCTAAAACTATCAAAAATATTTTAGGTTTTGGTCCAAAAAAATATATAAAACAGGAGCAAATGATTTCGTCTCAGAATGTAATCGTTCAAATGAATCCTCATACAAAAAGAAGCTCCAAGGTAACAACAACGAAAAGGTAACAAGGTAAAAAGGTAAAAGGTAAAGGTAACAACAAAGAAGCTCCAAGGTAACGACAAATGTACAAGAAGGGACCAATCTTTTTTTTAAAGGAGCTTAAAGTTCCGATTTTGTATCTAGGGACTTGAGTACCCACAAGTTACAAAAAGAATCGAGAACCACAAGCAAGTTTTTCAAACTACGTATCAGAAACTCGGAATTCAAAAGAAGACACATAAAAAAAGGAGCTAAAAAATACAAAATTCATAAATTCTAAAACTGGCAATAATACACAAGGTTTCTACCAAAGAATGTAAAACTAATTCAAGGCAATTCTTATTAAATGTCACTGGGTGTCATTCTTGTCTTTGTCCTCCTTTGAAAGAAAAACTATATTAACTAAATTCAGATTTTATTATATACAGAAAACTTGTATTGAAAATTTGTCTGAGATTGGGCCATCTCGTCCATTCCAAGCATACGACAAACCTGCGCTGTCTAGGATTTATTTGACAGTGAAGGGCCATGAAAATTTTTGTCCCAGGATAAGTAATTAATTTGTTTAATTTACTAATGTACGTTTTTTCATAAGGTTAGGGGTTCGAAAATTGGTTACTCGGGATTTTTTCTCTATAGAGCGCCATCCACATTGAGGATAAAAACACAAACTACACAAGTTCAATAACAAATTTTCTGGTTTGCTTCTACTTCAATTCAAGATTTCTTGAATTATTATTTATTACTATTACTATTTACTATTTACTTTTTTATTACTATTTATTACGAATTATATTGTTATTTATTATTATGAATTACTATTTATTACTATTTATCGTTTTATTTGAAATAACACGGTTAGGCAATGTTACTTTTCTACCCTTTAGCTGTGGGATGGAAAGGACCATTCGATCGTCCAAGAATGAAATGGTTTGACAGTCTAGGATTCTTCAAACCACAAACCACTAGACTATAACCACTAGACCACTAGACTATCAAACCAATGTCAAGGACGCAAAAGCAAGGTAGGAATAAGATGGCGTCGAGAGGAAAATTAAGTCAAGTTAAGCCAATGTTATTTTTTACCGTGATGCCATACTTTAAATAGTTCCAGCTCTAAGAGACATCTATTTCTTTGTCAGCTATCATATACAAATATCTGTTTCAAAAATTCTAGAATTTAAAAAGGTTTTACTGAAATGTATTCTTCCCAGCCCTATAAACATTATTAAGGGGGAGGGGGGGGGGTGTAAACTGAAATTAATTGCTTGTCAGATTAGTCGTGGGGTTTTTCAGAATATTTCAATGCATAAATATTTCAAATCGCCTAAGAATACATGCAAAAGATAACAATATTTCAAAGTAAAACAAAAATATGGTCGACAAACAGTGAGTTGAAAGGGAAGCGACCAAAAAAACCCATATACCATAAACTGTCTTAATATAATAAATTAACACTCAAGTTGTAACAGTTTTCTCTTCCGAAGAGGGGCGAAGACTAGAATGATACCTGTCACTCTCAAATTAATCTAAATATAAAAAAAAGCTAGACCAAAGAGTAATATCAGAAACTGGTATTAGTGACAGCAAAATACCTAAAAAAGAAATCAAGAAAAACCAATGCCATCCAGCGTTTGGCGACACTTGGCACTTTTTCAAGCTTTGTAATCATTTTCCTGTCAGAAAATGAGATCAGACACTTATAACTACACTAATTTTACAAAATAGATTAATTATACTATCACAGTAAAAAAATGTCATAAGCCGAAAAACGCTAGATGGCACTGAGTTTTTCTTGTCGACACTAGTACCATATTTTACTCTTGGAAGTTACTCATACTCTTTGAGCTAGACTTTAACCAAAAGTGCACAAGACAGAAAAAAAAAATTTGAGCGTGAAGTTCGAACATCGCATGTAGGGAGTTTAATCCGCGCAAGTCTCAAACTGTAGCAGGATATGTATTTGCTTTAAATAAGTATTCAAGACGCAGAAATTAAAAGAAAACACAGAAAAGTAAAAGAGAGGAAGAGAAAAAAAACCTAGTGATGGCAAAGGTATATAAATTCCTAGATTTTAGTTATCAAGAGAAAGTAAACAATATGAGACTTAAAACCAGTTAATGGTTGTATAGTATCACTTAATGTTTGTATGCCTAAAAAAAATTAAAAGAAGTAAAAAAATAATTTGTCATGACGGAACATCATATACTATGAGAATATTTGAATTTTAGAACAACAAAGTTTAGTCTTAAAGGCTAAAAATTACAATAAAACATTACAAGGCTAAATAAGCAATACTTATCACATTACAAGAAAACTTTTTTTTCTTGCAAGGCCAGTTAACAATACAGATAACCGAAGATCAAATTTATTTTTAATATTGTTTGATTTCAGATAATAATTAAACTATTTCATTTCAATAGTTTTCAATTTAATTACAATCCTGTTAAATGTGGGGGCAGGGCAAGGATTTTTATTTTTACAATTTACAAATCTAGCGTTTTTTTTTTATTTTCTAGTGGTAATTCTAAAAGGGTATCTGGGGGGGGGGTATCTATCCCCCTCCCATTATCACCAAGGGTATATCCATGATGTTTGCTGGGAGGGGGCGGGCGTAACAAAAACAGTTTAAAAACGTATCAAAAACTAGTTTATAGGCCTTTGTGTTACGAATTTACGAGTCACACAAAAATCTCAGGGAAGTAATTAACCCGGTAGCCTCTCCCTTCCCTAAGCACAACCTTGATCATCCGCGTTTTAATATTCCGATGGAGCGAATCTCCTTCCGGTTAAGCTATCATTGGATAACCAGTTCAGGCAGAACGCCGTACGTTCAAACAAAAAGGGTCGACAGGACTCACCTATTCGCCAAAGAGGCAAGAAAACACCATTCCAATTGTAAAAACAACGAAACGAGTTCGTGAAAATAGCATTTAGCCAAATTTTTGAAGTCATTATTTTTGTCAAAATAGCATGTAGCCAAATTGTTGCCGAAATAACATGCAGCCAATTTTTTTTCAAAATGACACGTAGCCAAATTTTTGCCAAAATAACACGTAGCCAAATTTTACCAAAATAACATGTAGCCAAATTTTTGCTCTCTCATATCAGTTTATTCATTTATTATCATTGTGTTTTAGTTTGCTAATATACAGACTATTAAAAAATACTTTATGTTACGTTGTTCTACTGTAACAAGGTGGTAACAATGGTGGTAACAAGGTAACAATGTTTAACTAATATGATTGGTAATTAAGACTGCTGTCTCGATAAGGTTTTTTGTGGAGCAAATCCAGGTAATGAGTGCGTATTCCAAATACGCAAGTCTCCACTTTTCAAATCTGCAGTTTCCAAACCTCCAACTTTCAAAACAAGAAAAAATGCATGAAAACAAACAAGAAAACAAACAAAAAAAGAATAAATGCATGAAAAAGAGCCATTGAGCGTGTAGTGACATGAAATACCTCAAATACTGCTGATTTTCAAAAAGATTACCAAGAATACTCAAAGAAAAAATAATCACCGACAAAAGAGAAAACTAAAAGAAGCAAAAATACCAATGGAAAATTGAAGAGCTTTCATATTACAAAAGGTTTGATATTTTCTCAAAGGAATACCTCAAAAAAGTTGGACGAAACTTAGACAATATTATAGTATGTATGGCCATAAATAATCATATCATAAAATAAATTAAATATCTATAGAAGCAAAAAGGAAAAAGTAAAACATTAAGTAAAACAAGCAAAGTGAACAAAAGTAATAATCAATATGAAAAAAGATATCTAAGTAATGCTCGAGCCACATCGTAGTCACATCTGTCGATAAAATGCCAAGATTTATCAGATACATACATTTTACATTGATTCTTAGGAAACTTACATCAGGAATTAATTCCTATTTATCATTACATAGGAATTAATTCTGAAAATTTACGTAAACACTAACTTGCCCCATCTATGGCCAAGAGAAAATATTTTTTTTATATCTTCCTCCAGATTCATCTAAAAAGAAAGAAAAACTGCTACTCTAAGCTCCCATTTTCTAATTTCAAAAAATTGGGCCTAAAACCTCGACTCTGATTGGTCAATCACAAAATTTTATGCTTGAAGGTTGAACATTGTACTACTCATGAAACTACGAAAGGCGTGCATAATTGGCTTAGTAGTTGTGCGCAATTTTCGTTTTATCACCAAATAGGACTATGATGTGGCCTCGACATAAGACATCTAACGAGTCCAGACTAGACATAAACCAAACTCAAAACAATTCAAACTAGAAATTTAAGGCAGTAAATACAGTTTCAATAGGTTCCCACTGACTACGGGAAGATGGGGTAGAAACAAAATTAGAAATATCTACACATGGTTGTGACGCCCTCAGAACAGATGGTGAATCCAAGTAGGTGGCAGTGTTGGAAAGGAAATCATCACGTACGAACATATTTTTTGGTGAGTCATTTACATATGCCTGAAAGTGCATACAATTATTCTTTTCGCTTGTATCAGAAACAACACTATCACAACCTTGAATACGACAAACATCCCCACTGTCTTGTTTTGAGAATTCCACATCACTCAGAGTTTTGTTTTCCTTAAACGAAAAAGAAGCAAGTCAAATAAAAGATATCTAGTCCAACTAACCCACCATGACAAAAATAGACCCTGAAAAAAAAACGTTTCTAAATAAAGGAAGAAGATAAAGGAAAGAGGAAGGACTATAAAGGAAAAAGAAGAAGAACACGGGACGAGGAAGGAGAAGGTAGAAAGAATTAGAGCAGCGTATCAGATGAGTTACAAGGAACGAAAAAGAAGAATCTTCCTTCTTTCTTTCATTTCATATACGAATTAAATATAAAAAAAAAGAAAGTTTTTTTTAACTGGAAGTAAGGAGCGACATGAAACCTTAAAACGAACAGAAATTGCTCCGTGTCAGAGAGAGGCTGTTCCCCTTTTCAACGCCTCACTCTTTACGCTAAAGTTTGACTCTTTCTCTCAATTCTACTTCATTAAAACAGTAAAAAAACTTTAGCCTAAAGAGCGGGGCGTTGAGAAGGGAACGGCCCCTTTCCTACACTTCAATTTAATTTCTGAACGTTTTGAATTAATGCATGTTTGATTTTGGCTCTCCGCATATAAATAATTAAAAAGAAATCTGCATACTAATTCTTTTTTTTTGGCTAAATAAATTTCTCTTAGTTATGATCAGACAATTTTGAGAAAAAACGGCCTAGTTGCCCTCCAATTTTTTGGTTACTTAAAAAGGCAACTAGAACTTTTAGTTTTAAACGCGCGTTTTTATTAGTAAGAAATATACGTAACTTAAGAATTAACTTACGTAACGAACGAAATATACGAAAATATTCGTATATTTTTATTATGTATATGAGGGGATTTGTCCCCTCGTTAATACCTCGTTCTTTACACTAAAGCTTAAATTTTGTCCCAATTCTTTAAGAACGACCCCTGAGTCACAAATGCCATAGAATAAAGAGTTGAAATTACTAAAAATACTTTAGGGAGCGAGGTATTTAGAAGGAGAAGAATCCCTCATATGCGTAATAATCTCTGTTCGTTTTAAGTTTTAGTGCTGCTTCTTACTTTTAGTTGAAAAACTTTTTTATATTTATTTTTGTATTTTTTTTATAATAATGCTAGGAAATCCTGCGCCCCCTTCATTGAATTTCTTTCCCCCATGACAAATTCCTCAAAGGAAAGATCCTCCCACATTTCCCCCTCCCCTCAACCCTTTGACCAAAAATTTCCCTGAAAACGTCTGTACACTTCCCAATAACCATTACTGTATGTAGCACTGGTCCAAGTTTGTAACTTGCAGCCCCTCCCCCGGCGACGGTGGGGTAGTGAAAAAAATTTCACTAGAACTTTTAATATCCGTCAGAATGAGCCCTGTTGCGACATCCTAGGACCACTTTGTCGATACGATGACCCTCTGGAAAAAAACAAATAAACACGCACCCGTGATCGGTCTTCTGGTAAAAAATACGAAGTTCCACATTTTTGTAGATAGAGCTTGAAACTTCTACAATAGGGTTCTCTGATACGCTGAATGCAATGGTGTGATTTCGTTAAGAAAATTTTCTTAGGCTCTCAACCTTTGATGAGTAAGACAAAATTTGATGAAACTTATATATTTGCAAATCAGCATAAAAATCCGATTCTTTTAATGTATCTTTTAGTATCAAAAATCCGTTTTTTAGAGTTTCGTTTACTATTGAGCCGGTTCGCTGCTTACTTTCAGTTCGTTTCCACGAACTGTTTGAAACCGTGATTTCATTTTTCTTTTGGTTGTTTCAAAATCATGAAGTTTTTGTGACGGTATCACATTTTCGTCAGTGTTACCACGCTGGACCTTGAAAATAATTATTTTGGAGGTCCAAAGATATTTGAGAAATATTTTAGTGTGTAGAAATTCAAATGTTAACAATGCGCTGATTCCCTGAGACAACTACGGCTTCAAAGGACAACTGCATTTTCTTAAGCTGTTTAATGTCATGTGTTTTTGGCTGATTTGTCACTCGCATTTGTTTATTTTTGAATTTTGTATCGTATTTAGTTTTTAAACAAATACAAAGTAGAGACAATAGGGAAAATCTTTTCAAGACAGTGGAAATCAGTTCTGTGGATATTTCGGCTCCATGTCCAAGGGCCGTCTTCAGCACAATACAAGAACAAGAGAGAAACTATATATATAACTATATATATATAACTATATATATATATATATATATATATATATCTATATATATATATATATATATATATATATATATATATATATATATGTATATATATATATATATATATATATATATATATATATATATATATATATAAATATATATATATATATATATATATATATATATATATATATATATATATATATATATATATATATATATATATATATATATATATATATATATATATATATATATAAGACGGCCCTTGGACATAGGACCGAAATATCCACAGAACTGATTTCCACTGTCTTGAAAAGATTTTCCCTATTGTCTCTACTTTGTATTTGTTTGTTATGGAAAGACAGTGTGGTCTTCGTCGCTATTTTTTATTTAGTTTTTTGTCGTATTAAATCAGGACTGAAGCAGGGTTGCGTTCTATCCCGTTTATATGGATCGTTTGATGGACTTAGTCCTAAGGAGCACAGCAAAGGCAATGGGAGAACATGGCATCAATCAGGGAGTAAAACTCCCCGAGACTTGGATTATGCTGATTGCTTGAGCCTTGTAGATGAACACGTCAGCAAAATGAATTACTATTTAGAGGCTTTGAGAGTTCAGGCTGCAAGAATAGGTGAATTACTATTTAGAGGCTTTGAGAGTTCAGGCTGCAAGAATAGGTTTAAAAATCAATGTTAAGACTAAGTCAGTAAGACTAGGGATAACTGAAAGAGAAGAGGTAGTGTCGGGTAAGGATAAGATTGATCAAGTGGACAGCTTCACTTAACCAGGTGGTAATATTAGTAAAGATGGCGGATAGTGAAGATGTTAAAAGTAAAATAGCCAAGCCCCAGGGTGTTTTTTTTACAGGCGAAAAAAGTTTGGAAGAATAGGAAGATAAATCTACAAACCAAGATTAGAATATTGGAAGCTACGATGATGAGCATGGTTCAGTATGGTTCTGAACCGTGGGTGCTCGAAAGACAAAGAAGGATTTGCTAGATGTTTCCCAATAAAATTGCCTACGGATTGTTGTAGGTACCTGACTAATTAATGACTAATTAAATGACTAACTGACTAACTAATTTAGAAACAGTAGTTTGCATGAAATATGTAGTTTGATCCCTATTTCTACGGTTATATTGAGAGAAAGGTTGAGATGGCTAGGGCACGTTCTGCGGATGAAGGATAAACGATTGCCAAAGACCGTTCTTGTCAGCCAACCATGTAGGGCAAAACCAAAAGCAGGTTGAACCCAAATGGGGCAAAGGGATGTGCAAAGGAACGACTAAAGGCAAACAGGAAGTTCTTGGGAGGGTGTAAAGAGGGATGCTCAGACTAGATTTGGATGGAGGAATAGCGTGCGTAGCTGAGTTGGTCTCAGCCGGCTTGGTGCTGCAATGAGTTGTTAGTAGTAGTAGTATTACCAAAAACAGCATATGGAGGCCTTTTTCACTAATAATTGAACCCCTTTCTGGAATTTATTAATATATGTATGGTTGTGTAAGGTTCCCATCAAGCTATTCAAACTAACAGATTTCATTTTCACCGAAACGGTTACTAAGGCCTTTAATATAATTATATATTCAAGAACAAGCTTAAGCACAAACGATATCTGAATAAAAAAATTTGTCCCCAGGACCCTTCATGCGTATAGTTCGTATCGTATAGTTCTTTTCGCCGTAGAAATTCAAACGTCAACAATAAGTTTGATTCCTAAAGACAGCTACACCTTTGAAGGAAATTTACACATTATTAAGCTGTTTAATCCCATTGCTTAATTTTTGCAAATTTTCAACCACATTTCCTTTTCTTTTTAAATTTAGCGCCTACTACTATCAAAAACTGGCATAACTGCGTAATGAGGTTCATTAAAAAAATTTTTAATTTATTAGAAACAATTTATTATTTCTTATTAATTTATTTATAAATGATTATATGTATTTAATAATTAAAATCTTATTAAAATACTATTAATTAAATATTGTTATATTATATTATAACGTTATTATTATTGTATTATATTATTATATTAATTAAATATAAAATAGTATTAAGTATTTAATACTTAATACGCCCGCCTGGAGTCTCAGGCAGGTTGACCAAAAATTTAAAATTGCCATAGGACCGTTAGATTGCCTGGAATGATAGGTAAACAAGGCACGCCTACCTATGGTATAAGGCAGGCTGACCAAGAATTTAGAACTGACACACAACCGTTAATTTGCGATTGCGATTTCTTATAACAGTTTCTGACATTATAATTTTATTGTCACTTCATAAATTACAATAAACGTTAGCACAAACTTAAAAAAGATCTTAAAGATTTTTAACTCTAAGATTTTTTAGATACGATGCCGATTTTGAGCTTTCATAAAAAAGAGAGAGAGAAACTAACCTTATCTTTCAGTTTTGAGCTAGCCCTTGCCTTCTTCCTTTTGATTAAGGACGAAACATAATTAGAACTTGAATCCTTTGGGCGCAATTTTGAGGGAACCAGTATACGGGCCAAGTACGAGGCCAGATGATCCTTCAAGTCCACAAGAGATTTAAAGTTGACTCGGACTTTCTTCATTCCTTTATTTCTAAAAGCTTCCAAATTACTGTGAGAAAGTCGACATTGAATAGAGAGCAGGTACATTACATCCTTGACATAGACAGAGAGACCAAGACCTTTAAGGAAGAAACACAAGAACTCAAAACATTTGTCAATCAGTTACGTATGCTTGAAAGAGTAGGTGTGTACACACAAAAAGCAACCGGGGGCCAGAAACATTTTCTGTGATTTTATTAATTATTGATAAATTAATATATTAATTATTAATTAATAAAATTATTATTGTTAAATAATTATAATATAATTATTAAATAATTATAATAATAACATAATTATTATTACATTAATTATTATTATAATTATTACATTAATATTACTTAATATATTAATAAATTAATTAATATATTTAATATATTAATTTGGATTTGAGGATTATGTTTTATTCATAATTTTTATTATATTTTTATATTAACTGTGGTTCATAAAGGCTTTTATTGTTAATGAATACCATATCCTATCGGATTCTTCATCACATTATCAGTGAACCAGGGACTTTCTCAAAATCATAAATAATGGCAGGCCTTGAAAGTAAAGGATTGTTTTCAGGAAAATTCAAGATCTGAACCTCATCACAAGGTGAAACGACCATCCCATATTTGGAATAATGACCAATATTTGTTCCTCTTTATTTCAATATTCTTAGAATTTTAATTTATTTCTCTTCCTCAATTGACTTTTTTGCGCGTGACGTAGCTTGCGCTGCGATCTCCTTTACCCCTTTTTAGTTTAGTCGCATTCTCTTCTTGTAATTATTCCTTTTTTTATCTTTTCTTTCCCACTCATTTTTTTTAATTTCCTCATTTGCCATATTTTTTAACTTGAGTAAAAAATCTCTTCCTAGTTTTTTCTTTGGTCTATTGGTATGTTGAGTTATCACTTACAACCCTCCACTTATACCTCATGCAGTCGTTAATATAATAGTTCAAAATATGGATGAAACCTTTTAATCGACAATGAAACAAATGTAAAACTTTGAACTGAATATTTCGAACACATATACAGTGTCCATCATCAGTAGTAAACTAAAAGATATCAATAAAAACAAAAAAAATTTATACCCATCGAAAGCCACACTGCCTTTCCATGACGAAAATATAACAGTTCATAATAGGGATGAAACCTTTTAATCGATAGTGAAACAAATATAAAATTTTTAACTGAATATTTCGGACACATATACAGTGTACATCATCAGCAGTAAAACTAAAAGACATCAATAAAAATAAAAAAAATTATCTCTACATGCCGTCGTTGTTCCTTGAGTCAGTCTTTTTTCTCATTGTATTTTCATAATTGTCATACATTTGGGGTTAAAAAGTAAAAACAATGGTAGGAACAGAAGTTCGACTTTTGCCATTGCTTGTATCAAACAAAATATGAAGCTTAAAACAAGTAATTCTTTGGCCACTCAATACAGGCGTATTTATAAGCAGGGTTTTCCTCTCCTAAACTTTTCGTTTTTTCGGAAGATAAAAAAAGAACAAGTATTTTTTTTCAAGATCTAGAAGGGGGACAATTTGCATTTGAAACTAAAGTATAAAAAGCAGTATTTTTCAAAATCTTGGAGGGGGAGGGACAACACATGTAAGTTAAAACTCGATAAGTAATAATAATCAAAATAAATTTGCTGAAAACAAGTAATTCTTTGGCCATTGAATACAGGCGTATTTATAAGCAGGGTTTTCCCCTCCTAAACTTTTCATTTTTTTCGAAAGATAAAAAAGAACAGTATTTTTCAAGATCTAGAAGGGGGACAATGTGTATTTTGAAACTGGGGTATAAAAAGAAGTGTTTTTCAAAATCTATGAGGTGGAGGGGACAACACATGTAAGTTAAAACTCGATTAGTAATAATAATCAAAATAAATTTATTGTACTGGGGGTATAGCCTTGTACATACGCTACAGTTACAACAAATTTTTCCATTCATAATAAATAAAGCGTTTAATTGACTTTTATGCGATTTTTAGTTTTATCACTGATTCGTTCATAGCTTTTTTAGTTTTTCATGAATTTTCAATTTTTCTACTATTCAAGGATGATGAATACTAGTCACACTCGTTAATTTTGCTTGTCTCCTGTTTTTTTGTTGTTTTTTAGGAAAGTTGCTGAATTTCACCATCTATATTTTTATAAAACTAGCCTGGGTGACAGTACCAATTAATTTAATTTACAACTGTATATAGATAATAAACAACTTTTCAGCGTTTGATAACAGTTTCGAACAATGTATGTGATAAAAGTGACCATTAAATAAAAAATGTAAGATAGGACTGTTGTAATGCATTAGGCTATATATAACTAAAATATGTAACTTGAAAATTGGGATAATAGCAGTTAAAATAATTGGAGTTACACGGGTTTTTTCCTCCTAAAGTTTTCAGTTTTATTACCTGAAAATACAAAAAAAAAATATTTTTCAAAACCTATTGGGGAGGCGGGACAAGGGATGTAGTTAAATTGGTATAATGGTAATTGAATTTAATTTTCATTGTACAGGTGAATTTCCCTTTCTATATTGACTGCAATAAGAACACATTTTTTTTAATCATAATAGATGTGTTTATTAACTATTTGGAGATTTTTCAGTTTTAACCCGATTCATCCGCAATTTCTTTAATTTAAAAAAAATGAAATGAATTTTTGAGTTTTTTTGACATTTTTTTAACTTTTCGAAACACCGCCAGTCTTCTTACTAGTCAAGGATGATGATTGCTTATCGAACGTGTCAGTTCAGCATGTCTCCTGTTTTTGGAGTTTTTGGAAGATTTCAAGACATGCTTGGAGCGGAAAACATGCTTGGTTACGTTATCATATCTATATACTGATATCTTACTTTTGTTTTGTTTTTTCTCTTTTGTAGTGCTCTTTCATTTTATTTTTGTATGAAGACGGGTTTTCAATAAATAATAAAGATTCAAAGAATCTGATTCCATTTTTAGTTTGTTGGTGCTTTGAAATTATTTATTGTAAGCATTCTTGCACAATTAATATCAAATACTTTTTTTTATCCAAAATTTTCCAGATTTTAATAAAACTTTCATTACAGAATTTCATAGAAAATTTGGTTAGGTGGGAGAATCTTTCCATTGAGAAATTTTTGATGGGGGAAAGAATTTCCATGAAGGGGGCGCAGGATTTCCAAGCATTATTTAAAAAACAATCAGAAATCCAATAAAAAAAAAACAAGTCTTTCAACTGAAAGTAAGGAGTAACAATAAAACTTAAAACGAACAGAAATTATTACGTATATGAGGGGTTCGTTACCTCGTCAATACCTCGCTCTTTACGCTGAAATATTTTTAGTAGTAATTTCAAAAGAGCTAATTATTCTAATTAAATGGCCTTAGTGATTCAGGGGTCAATCTTAAAGAATTGGAACTTTAAAATTAGTTATTCTTATCCAAAGACTTTCTTATCCAAAAAGCTCCAGATTTGCATAAAACAATCTCTAGCTAGCCTAAGACAAGGTGGGGATTGTATTAAATAACATTGAAAGCAACACAAAACAGTAGCTGTGTCTGCTTATATTACTTAGTTACTTAGTTACTTATATCTTATAGTTACTATAGTTACTTATCTTATAGATAACTATATATCTTATAGTTATCTGCTTATAGTTACTTAGACTTATAAGTTTCTTATAAAAAATATAGATAAAAAAAATCAATTCCTAATTCATTTGAGTGAATCAAGTAGTGGCTCAAAGTTTAATTTGGCTAGATGCCCAAAGATTGGGCATCTGAATTTCTCGTTCTTCTTTTTACAAGCTAAGTAACAGACAAAAAAAGGTACTTGTATGATAAACACCATACCGCTCAGGTTGTTCATTCATTGACGCATTATAAAACTTTTTTTTTCGTTAGTTTCATTAAGCTTAGCATGAGAAAAGACAAAGAGAAGTGACAGAATAGATGGAAAATATATAATTTGGATTATTATATATTTGCACATTAGGAGGGGGCTGGGGGTAAAATACTTGGACAGTGTGAAGTTAGAAAACAATTCTAACGGCATAATATGCAGAATAATTGTACCTAAGACATTAGGCCTGCAGACCCCACACAGTTAACCCCCCCTTACCCCCCGATGTGCAAATATATAGCCAAAGTTTTCTTTAAAGCTTTATATTTTTATCTAACTTTGGTATATTTCATTAGAATTGAGCGTCAGAGAAACATAATAGAAGAACGTTAGGTAGGGCGTATATCATACAAGTACCAAAAAAACTCTTACTCTGCTTGACCAATGCTGTAGCTCCTTGAAAGATAACAAACGTTCAATACGTTCAAACGTTCAAGTAGGGCGTATATCATACAAGTACTAAAAAATACTCTTACTCTGCTTTACCAATGCTGTAGCTCCTTCAAGATAACAAACGTTTAATACATTCAAACGTTCAGGTAGGGCGTATATCATACAAGTACAAAAAACAATCATACTCTGCTTGACCAATGCTGTAGCTCCTTCAAGATAACAAACGTTCAATACGTTTAATACGTTCGAACGTTCAGGTATGGGGTATATCATACAATTACCAAAAAAAATCTTACTCTGCTTGACCAATGCTGTAGCTCCTTCAAGATAACAAACGTTCAATATGGCAGCATGGAATCTGTCAATAAAAGCTGTGGCTTCTCTCGGTGTTTGTTGAGGTAAAAGAGAATATGCTTCTTCAATATATTCTTTGGTCTTCTTGTATGCCATCCTAAAGTAAAAGAAACATATAAACAATAGCAAATTTAGAAAAAAAAGGAATTGGATTGATGCCAAAATTGTTTAATGATGCAGACCTCCCTTAAAAGTATAGCACAACTCTCAGCTAATTAAGTAATGTACAGTTCCACCGTCTAGAATCAAAACATATAACCACCTTACAAAATAATACACATTTGACAGAAACAAGTTTTAAGGGGTAAATGATAAAATATTTACCTCCGTCTTTTTGCCGACAAAATTTTTGCAAGATATTTTTATTTTTATGCTACTGAAAAAGGGCGATCAACAGAAAATAGGAAATGTCAAAAGACAGGCAAGCAAAATCTGTTTATGGATGCAAGAATCCTGACTATCCATCTTGATTGAATAAGCTACATCTACAGCTTCCAATGTTTGCCTCCTGTCATTCCTCTTGTCAAAGGCCATTTCAGTTTGATGAATCTTCCAAGACAAGAGGGCAGAGCAGAGAGAGAGAGAGAGAGAGAGAGAGAGAGAGAGAGAGAGAGAGAGAGAGAGAGAGAGAGAGAGAGAGAGAGAGAGAGAGAGAGAGAGAGAGAGAGAGAGAGAGAGAGAGAGAGAGAGAGAGAGAGAGAGAGAGAGAGAGAGAGAGAGGTTTATTTAAACAACAATCGTAGCTCAAATGGCTAATTTGATGTTGAAATACAAAACATGTCATTATGCACTTTTATATATTGACATAAAAAAAGGGATAAAAGAGTTCTGGTAGCGGTTTGTCCGAGCACGCTTAGGCACAAGTTTTAGCTTCTGTCTCGTACGGCTGACTGTCAAGGCTTCTTGTGGTAAAATATCATGGTAAGCAGGGTTAGACAGCAGCATTTTGCCAAACCTCAGGATAAGCTTGCCCAAATAGAGTTCCAAACTTTAGAGTTCAAGGGTTGCTAGGGCATCGTGGTAGGAAATGTCTCTGTTACTCAGGATGATCCTGGTTGCCAGTTTTTGGACTGACTCCAGGTCCTGGATTAGAAAGGGGATTCTCAATACTGACGGGCCCCAGATGGGACAGGCGTATTCAAGTATGGGCGTACGTAGAACAGGTATGCCCACAGAAGACTGTGGGCGTTGCACCCAAAGCGACACATTTTTGAAAGGGTTTGCAGAGATGCGTTTGCTTTACGGGTCACACTATTAATATGGGTAGTAAATGTGCAACCATGTGAGAAAATGACATCTAGTATTTTCACCTCATTCACAACAGGGAAAAGAACTTCAGGGGGGACGAAGTCTCTCTTTAGCAGGTTCAGTCTAAGAATTTTGGCTTAACAGAGTTAATAGTCATTTTCATATCAGAGCACTGTGAACTTAGTAGATCAAAAGTGATTTCGGGTAATTGTTTTTTGGGGACGACATTGCCATGAAGAAGATAGGGGAGTAAGAGCGACAAATCGTCGACAAATTTGTATTTGTCGGTATGTTCTACCATCAAGAAGTTGATGGTGGCAAGAAACGATTATTCTTGTCAGTTTCGTCCCTTGCGGGGCACCATAGGTTATTTTACTCCACTCTGAGTCAGAGTCCTCTTCGTGTAAAGCAAATACTTTTTGTTGCCTTTCAGACAGAAAATTGAGCACAATGGCTAGCGCTTGGCGTTTAGCACCCATTCGTTTTAGGTTTTGGTAGGCCACTAGGCGTGATAGGAGATCAAAAGCTTTGCGAAAGTCGATGGTGGCTATGTTGACAAAACAGCCTTGCTTTTCAAGCCATATCAGGATCGGATCGTACATTCTGACTAAATATGTAGACGTCCCACATTTTGGGAGTCCGCCATATTGGTATTTGTCTATAGTCTGTCTCACTTGCTCTAGTAGCCACCGTAAGATGAACGATTCTGTTATTTTTGCTAGGCATGGCGTTTGCTCGAGTAGCCACCGTAAGATGAACGATTCTGTTATTTTTGCTAGGCATGGCGTTAGGGAGATTGGTCTTAAATCATCACACGACTTGGGTGGGTTCACTTTGGGAATTGCACGGCTGTGGGCATTTTTCCATGATCTAGGGGAGGTCCCAGATACAAAGCACTGGTTTATAAGAACCGAAAGTGGTAGGGCTAGGAAAAAAGCAAATTCACGTGTAAGCTTTGCAGGGATTTCGCCTGGTAAGGGAGAGACGTTTGTCTTTACTTTCCTGATTTAACTATACACCTCAAACTGAGCACTATTGTGCCTTTGTTGGGGCAATCATCAAGAAGCGAGGCTTTCTCCTGGGGAGTAACGGCTGAAAAAGTGGTACAAATGGAAGTGAGAAATGAATTAACGTCACTAGACCCCAGTATTTGCCCATTATCGTCAGATATTTTGACACTAGTTTTCGAAACATTACCACTCATCGCTTTGACCGAGCGATGTCCCTTTGCAGGCTCAATGTTGAGCAAGGGGTCAACTTTTCACAACCATACTTGCGTTCTGCATTTCTGAAGTTGTCCAGGAAGAAGACAGATACCAAAGCCTACAAGCCCCTACTTATCCAATCGAATGATTGCCCATTAGAACTATCTTCCTGTCATTGCTCCCTCCACTGATGCCCTTAACATTGCTGTTGACAAGTCCATAAAACTATGGAAGACAAAGTAGGAAACAACCAAGGCAATGGCTCCCATGTCAGAGAGCCACACTGTAGAGGAATAAAGTCGTAAAAAAGTGGAACTTTGATACTTGGTTCATATTATAAAGTTAGAATTAAATTATTTTTTGGATAGTTTCTGGCTACATGAAACCATTAGTATAGGGGGGAGGGTGAGAATAAATTGTCAAAAACGCAGACAAAACAATAAAAACGTGCATAAAATAAACAATCTAAAAATGTATCTCTTTTGTTACATGTCTGCTTCTGAGAAGGCCCAATTCTATACCTTTACCAAGGCTTACTTTTTGTCAATGCAATTGCATCTTGAAAATGCAAGGGAAACAACATCTTATTGAATAATTCTGAAAGGGGTTGATTTTGTAAAAAAAATGACTGAAAACTATGAATAAAAATGGGGAAAAATAATGAATCAGGATTCTTTAATACTTGGTGCATGTAATAAAGTAAGAATTCAACAATTTGTTTTGGGTAGTTTATTTACAGGGAATTTGTCTTATTCTGGAATGACTGTTGCCTCTCCTATTAATATGGATGATGTGGCTGACTTTTGAACTATTAAAAGAAAGGCAATGTATAGAAGTGTGCAAAAGTCTTGACTATCCTGCAAGATTAAGAAAACTTAAGCTACCATTACTAGTTTATAGAAAACAAAGAGGAGGCCTGATTCTGACTAGGAAGTTATTAACCAATGATAAATCTCCATCTTATTGTCCACTATACACCCAGCAAAAGACAAGAGGAAAGTCATTGTGCCTATTTTGGAAGAGAGCCCAGATGTGTACAAATACTACTTCTTTTTTAATAGAATTCTGTCTGATGAAACAGACAGAATTCTAACTGGAATTTACTGACTGATGAAACAGTAGCAGCCTCACGACCAATGCCTTCAAATGAGGAGTTCACTGACAGATACAACCATGGAAGACAGAGTGGGATGCAGTTGAGTCTTTGTCATTGCTCATCAGTGCCATTGCAGGATTTATCAGTAAATTGTAGTTTATAAACTACTACTACTTCTTCTTCAGTAGTGGTTTACAACTACTACTTCTTCTCCAATACAATTCTGTCTTACTGGGATTTACTGACTGATGAAACAGTGGCAGCCCCCAAGAACAATGCCTTCAAATGTGGAGTTGACTGGCAGATGTAACCATGGAAGACAGAGTAGGATGCAGTTGAGTCTTTATCATTGTTCATCTGTGGCATTGCAGGATTTATCAGTAAATTTGTAATTTACAAACTACTACTACTTCTTCTTCAATAGAATTCTGTCCTACTGGATTTTACTGACTGATGAAACATTAGCAGTCTCACGACCAATGCCTTCAAATGCGGAGTTCACTGACAGATACAACCATGGAAGACAGAGTGGGATGCAGTTGAGTCTTTGTCATTGCTCATCAGTGCAATTGCAGGATTTATCAGTAAATTGTAGTTTATAAACTACTACTACTTCTTTTTCAGCAGTAGTTTACAACTACTACTTCTTCTTCAATACAATTCTGTCTTACTGGAATTTACTGACTGATGAAACAGTAGCATCCCCCAAGACCATATGCCTTCCAATGTGGAGTTGACTGGCAGATGTAACCATGGAAGACAGAGTAGGATGCAGTTGAGTCTTTATCATTGTTCATCAGTGCCATTGCAGGATTTATCAGTAAATTTGTAATTTAGAAAATACTACTACTTCTTCTTCAGTAGTGGTTTACAACTACTACTTCTTCTTCAATAGAAGTATGTCCTACTGGAATTTACTGACTGATGAAACAGTAGCAGCCCCCCCCCCTGCCAATGCCTTCAAATGCAGAGTTGACTGGCAGATGCAACCATTGAAGACAGAGACAGAGTGTGTCTTTGTCCTGGCAATTTTTTGTGACTTGTTATACCTCATTCTATTAGAGCTAACATAAATAAAGTCATGCAGATGACTTCATACCTTATCAAACAGTTCATGGCAATGAACAGTAGCAAGGAGCGACCCGGCTCAATAGTAATCACAACTATAAAAAAACGGAATTTTGAAACCAATATATACATTAAAAGGATCGTATTTTTATACTGATTTTCAATATATAAGTTTCAACAAATTTAGTTTTACCCATAAAAAGTTACGAGCCTGAAACCATTTGCCTTATTTTTGAAAAAAGGGGGAAACACCCTCTAAAAGTGATACAATCTTAATGAAAATCTAATCATCAGATTCAACGTATCAGAGAACCCTACTGAAGAGGTTTGCATTTTTTTTGGAATTTTTGGAATTTTGCATTTTTTTTTTTGCCAGAAGAATGATCATGGATGCGTGTTTATTTGCTTTTTTTTCAAGGGTGGCCGTATCAAACCAGTGTTTCTAGATTATCACGAGAGGGTATGGGGTAGGGTTAGTAGTGGTTTATTCACCTGCAGCAATTGCCTGCACTGCAAAAACAGGAATAAAAATAATGCAATTTTGCTCTGTCATACAGCAATTGTAATACAAATACAATGCAATTATAATGAATAATACAAATCCAACCTACAATCTGTCATAATTCCAGATATAAACAATTAAAATACAAATAAGATAACTCTAAAATAAATAAAACGCGGGAAGTAAAAAAACACTAGAACTAGTTATCTGTCTCAGGAGGGGCTAGCCTAGGTCTCTGTAGCCTAGTTATTTAGCCTAGGTATAGACTCCTTCCCTTTATCTTTCCTTTCCATTTCGCCATGGGCTACTGGTATCTGCTGACGTGATGAAAGGACTTGAACCATCTTTGTTGAGGTTTTAATTGAGTTAATTAGGCTCACGGGCTGCATTTTCAAGTCCAGGTGGCGCTATCTGAGAAACCAATTTAAAAAGTGACATTATAATCTAGGTCAGATCTGGCTTGCAATACCTTCAAACATGGTCATGTACTGCTTAACAGGCGGCTGATTAAGTGTCTGTAGAGAGAAGGAGTATGTGTGTACCAAGGGGGCATGTTTTGTATGAGTTGCCAGTCCCTTCTTCAAGACCTCAGCAGCAATCCTCATGGGTACACTATCGGAGTAAATAACTTCTCCATGAGTATTGGACACTCCTTAAAGTTAGCAGCATGCTTTCATTGTAGTTTGGACACTTAAGTACAGCTGGGGATATTCTTCAAGGGTGTGTTGTCCACTATATAATAAACATACAGTGGTGTACTTTGGGATACCCTTTAGATTTTAGATGGTTGACAGAAAATAGCACAGTTTACATAAGGAGAAAAAAGCCTTAGCCAAACATTATGTATGGAAAAATAAATGTCTAGCCAACTAGGTGGCTAATATAAATGACACTTTATATATCTGGAACGTTTAAATTGGCCAAGCAGTTGGCTATTAGATCTCACCTATATATACATTTCAGCCTTAATTAGCAAACTAATAAGCTAATATTAGAATTGTATACACACAATTAATTTAGCTAACAAGTTTGCGATTATTTCCCATGTATACATAAACTTTATTTTAAAATAACAAACTAGTCAGCTATCAACAAAGCTTCTAATACACTTGTGAATAAGCTAACTAGGGGTCTATTAATATCCCAGGTACATATAAACTTCATTTTACAATAGCCAACTAGTCAGCTATCAATAAAGTTTTTAATACACAGTAAAATAGCTAACTAGTTCGCTATTTAAGTCTCAGCAATATACACATGTTTAGATTAGCCAAACAGTTGGCTATTAGATCTCACCAATATTAGCCAAGTAGTCTAAATATTGTATAGAGATGATGACTGGAAAGCAAGATGTTCCACATCCCTCCCTCTGACCTCTCCTAGTCAATCATAGCAAAATGATGAGCAAGAAAAAATCTAGATTAATTGGCACAAATTGACAAATACTGACTTTTCTTTGTTAAGGTTTTGATAATTTTTCATTTATGAAAGTAAGCAAGGTGAAAACATTTAAAACCAATTTTGTTTTCAGTAAAGCACATACTGTGTTCTGGTCTTGAGACGGCATAGGAGTTATCAGCCCTGCTCATGTGGATTTTTTCCTGTTTTGAGTTTGACTTGGCTATTTATTGTAATTTCTGTTCGTTTTGAGTTTCATTTATTTATTGATAGTGATTTGTGGTAGTTTTACACTTGAAGATTATGTGACTTTATTTTTGTGTTTTTGCTTAATGGAGCTCTTTACTTTTCTTTGAAAAACTTGTCTTGTGGAGATTTTGTAAAATTAATTTCTTTTGCTTTTTTATTGACATAGTCTTTTTCACGGAAAAGTAATATTGTATATCTTTTCAGTTTTTTTTTTCTATAAAAATCCATAGAATGGGTTGCTATTTCTATGTTGGAAAAACTTTTTCAACCATTTTTAATCCTGACACAGAGAGTATTTTTAATTTAATTTTATAGCTTCTGAAATTGATCTGAAAAATAAAACTTAACATCATTCCCAAAAGATTCTATCTATTCTCTTTGACAACCTGGATACACTTACACTCTTTGTTTATTAAATTGTAAGAGCAGAGGTGGTAATAGTAGTATCTCCAAAAGCTTCAACTTAATACCCCCAGTTGTTCTCAATATATTGCTCAGGTATATTATTGACAACCATATAATACAATGCCTTTTGATTTATTTTAAAGCAACATTTAGTTTTAAAACATAATGGGCCAATTGTATTATTGTAGGGGTTGACATGCCTAATATCCCTATAGACATAGTTGCTGAACTCAATCTGTCTCGAAATTTTGACTGGATGCGTTTGGAAAATGAATGGGCTTGAAAGAAGGGCTGCTTGCCCTCCAATCTCTTGTTACTCTTAAAAAGAAAACAAGACATACATGCAGTAACTGGAGTACTAGGGGGGGGACTTCCTCCTTCATATATCTAGTAAAACATCTTAAACAAATAAGAACAAAGTGAAAACATTTTTAACATATTTAATTTTCAGTAAAGTGCAAATTATGTTGTGGTCTTGAGAAGGCATGGGGGTTGTTAGCCCAATTCATGTTAACTTTTGCTTCCTTTGGGTATGACTCAGGTACCTATTGTATGATTCAAATAAACAAAATATGTTGAAAATGTTTTGATTTCAATAAATTAAAAATTACTGTAAGGAATATATATCAGTATATATATGCTAAACAGAAGATCCACAGTTATTTTTTCAGTGAATTGCAAATCATGTTATGATCTTGAGAAGGTATGTGGGTTGTCAAAGACATAATTTCCAGACCTTTCAACTACACTGAACAAAATGGTTATCTAAAAATTTTGATTAGATGTACTTTGGGAATTGATGGGCGTGGGGGGCTTATTGCCCTCCAATCACTTTTGACTAACAAAAAGAGCACAGTCCCTTTCAATTTCCAATTGAATGAGGCTTTTTCAAAGTTACTGCGACAACAAATGGCGATCTAAAAATTTCTATCAGATGAAGTTTGGGGGGAGGGAGTTATCTACCCTCTGATCACTCTGAATCTTAAAACCAGCACTAGAACTTCTGGCAAATTCAACGCGCCCCCTCAAGAGTTTATCTATAAACTCTTATCTATCCCCTCAAGAGTTCTCTATAGAACAGAAGTCGATAACCTATGAGCCGCGGAATTTTTGTTTAGCTTTATACATTATTATTATTATTATAGTTATTTAGTTATTTTCTCAATTAAATATTTCTAATTATTCATTAAAAGATAGTTTCAAAATTAAATATCACTGACCTAAAAGATCTGTTAATATTCGCATTGTAGTTGATTTTGTCCCAGATCCAAAAAAGGTTGCAGACTTCTGATTTCTTACAGTATTTATTTTCACATTTTTATTTTATTTCCATTTGTTTTTTTTTTTTGTATGATTCTGGAGTTTGATTTACCATTGCAAGGTAAGATCAAGGTTAATTTTATTAGGTTCTTAAACATTTTCTCTGGCTCCCCATTCAAGCTTAAATGTTTAAAAAAAACGCCCCATGTTTTTTTTTTGGTTAAGATGCTCTTCCATACACCAGAAGCTATCGTCAATGCAAAAGAAATGCATGCGCAATTATTTCATTGAAAATTCAATGCATGAAAACGATGTATTTTCGCAAAAGAAAATAAACAAATTTAGAGATCAAAGCAAGCATAAATCGAATTCTCGAAGTAACAATCTTAAGCCTTTTTTTGTTGGACAACAAAGTCATAACCAGGGCCGTATCCAGGATTTTCTTCAAGAGGGGGAGAGCGATTTCATATAAATATTTTTTTACGACGAGGGTGCAGTTTAACACTTCTTAGAATTTATTAAACTCCTTTTGCCACAAGTTTCTTAAATTTCATACCATACATTAAAAATCAACATTAATTGATGAACTGATGACATATTCAAATTAGAGTTGGTGACAATATTTAAGGTTTTATAGTTTTCTGGTATTTCAATTTTATAATTAGATTAAATGTGGTAGTTGATTAATTCTACATTATTATAAGCTGCCTTCGGTAGCACTCTCCATTGAGGACCTGGAGTTTGATATGTTGATTCAAATAGCCTAGGCTTAAGCTTGAGACTGCTTCCTAAATCATGTCATTGAGTGCCACTATGTTCCGATAATATGGTATAGTAGGCACCAATTGTGTCAAAGCTATTAGTCAAACTTGCCCTAATGCTTTCAATCCAGAAATTTCTTGTTCCTTCAACGAAAATAGGAAAAACAGCACGTTGCTCTGTTTTGAGCAGCCCAAACTCGAAAGGATAATCCATTTCATTGAGAATCATCTTAATTTCAGCATCCTGCTTACTTCCCCATCTATTAAGCTCAGTTTCAAAAAAATTCAAGGTTTTTCTGAATTTCATAGGGGGATGATAAGGGTGAAAATGGCTTGATTTGCGACAAAAAATTATTTTTCTGTCGAATATGTGTATAAATTTCCACAAGGTCAATCAACCTGGAACAAATCTGTTTTCCTGTGGATAGTAGAATTTTTATCAAGTTGGCTACTATGGAATCTAGTGCATTTTGAGCAGAGACCAAATTGTTTACTGCAGTCTTAGATGTTTGCAGCAAGCTGTCTTTACATCTTTTGAGTCCTTCAATGGTTAGTTGTACATCAGTAATATCCGAGATGGCCTTAATCAACTTATCACCATACTCAACTTTCATTTCAACAGCTGATATGAGTAATTCAATATCTGGTTCATTTTGGACCCCTAAATCACTTGACACTTTGAAAAAAACTGACTTCAGTCGAGACACTAGATGACAAACTTCATGCCTCTTGAATCTAGTGCCGACTTCTTTACTTACAAAAGAAGCTGGCCTGTAGGCTTTCATTACATCAGAGACTTCAATCCCAAGTTCTATTTGACTCCTTATCCCAATATCATCCAGATCCTTGATAAAAGTTCGCAAATAGTTGCTTAACGATTCAGTTGCAACCAATGTATTATTGACCAGTGAGAAACAGTCTTCAAACACTGTTCTCATGTTAGTTTGCTTCCTTTGAGGTATAGGCTTTAAAAAATTCACGTCACTAATTGTAATTTGGATATCTTCTATCTTACTTTTCAGATCCTTGTAAGTATTGAAGAGCATTTTATAATTGATTTCTCTTGTTGTTGTTGTTTGGGGTTTGATGCATTTGACCAATAGTTCATATGCGTTTGTATCACTCAGTTGTTCTGTGCCTTCTATAATCACTAGCTTGCTTGGGTGTCACTTCAGTCAGTATTCACTGAACCAGAACAGTATCACTTGACTTGCTTATGGAGGGAGGTTATTTGCCTGCAGCAACTGCATGCATTGAAAAACGGGAATCAAAATGCTGCAACTATGCATTGTCAAACAGCAATTAAAATACATGTACAACACAATAATAAAAAGTAATACAATTTTTACACATTATAACCAATATCAATACAACCAAATGCTGATAAAATATATCTAAAATAATAAATAGGGAAATTCTAAAAATCCTATTAAATAGGTGATAAAAAAAAAAAATTATAGAGAATGAACCAAACCAGTAGTCTTAACAAATCCACCTAATAGATTTGTGCTTAGTTTTTTTCTACAGTTAAAGATGATGTGACATATATCTTCATACCCTCCACAAGTGTCACAGTTGGGGGATGGAGCCATTTTCTGCTGGAATAGTGTTGATTTTGTCTTTGCATGGCCACATCTAAGACAAAATCATAGAGATTGAGGAGCTGAGTATGGGAAGAAAGGAGCCAGGCCTCTTCTTCTTCCAAAATTTTTGAGCTAATTGAAGAAAGAAGTTCAGTACCAGTGATCAGGTCTAGTTGGGAGGCTTGTTTTGCAGCCTGATCTGCTAATTTGTTTCCTGTTATACCACAGTGTGCTGGAACCCATATGAATAGAACAGATATACCCTTTTTTGTAAGTTGAGTAACCAAATTTTCAATCTCAATGGCAACATTTCTTGCTTGGTGTTGCTGGTGCGAGAGGTAATCCAGAGCTGAAAGTGAATCAGAGCAGACAATAAACTTCTGATGTTTGCTCTCTGTTTAGCTTGAATTGAAAACTTAATTGCCATTCTCTTTCCATTGATTTCTCTTTCCCATCATTACTACAATTGAGCAGGAGGACTTGGAGGAGGCCTGCCATAAAGAGCAAGTACACTTGCAAATAGTTTTCTTTTGAAGGGAAGGGGGCATCTGGTGGTATCCCCATTGATAAGCCATTTCCAGTACTTAACTCAATAAATTCAGTAAGACTTCATCTTCAAATTCATAACACTGAGATACTCTAAAAAAATGTATTGGGTCAAATTGAATAAAAAAGGATAATGCACTTTTTACCCAAACAAAACAAATATGAAACAATATCTTGAGATTCTTGAAAACAAAGAGCATGCTTGAGAGTAATGGGGTAAATATTGTGCTAGTCTTCTTCTATTCAGCAAAAAAGAATATATTATTGGTAAAGTTTTGGTAAAATTCTAGTCCATTGACTTCTTGCTATCTTGGAAAGTTGTTGGGCTAGAGAATTGAAACTTTCAGGGATGGGTCTACAGGCTGAAGTATATCCTGGGAAGGTATTTTAAAGTACCCACCTCTACTCCTTCTCCCTCTAGAGGGCCCTGAAATTTGCCTGCATGACAGGTCTATCTATACCTATTGAAATCTTGACAAAACAACATTTTACCTTAATTTTCAGATACTAGTTGCCTTTTCTCTGCCTTTACTTCTGAAAATGCAATTCCTGTTATTTGAGTAGAATTTTGAGCCATATCAACATGTTTTTTTCAAAATTTTGGAAATGTATTTGCATATCTTTAAAACCTTATAAAATGGAATTGAGCAAAGTTATGAAGCTGAAAACAATTTTGCTGTACCTCAGTTGAGCAGAAGATCTATTTTGCAAGGTTTCACTTTTATAACACACATATTTTTAAAGGTCATCAAAGGTCAGGGCCCCCTAGAGGGAGAAAGAGTAGAGGTAGTTGCTTCAAAATACCTTCTTGGGACATACTTTAGTCCATAGATTCATCCCTGAAAGTTTCATTTTCCTAACCTAAATGCTTTCTGAGATAGCAAGAAGTCAAATAACTAGAATTTTACCATAAAGTTTCTTTCTCATACATTAGGTCTTCAAATTAGCAAGACTTTTTTTTGTCTCCTACCTAATTTAAAGCTAAGAAAGCCAGGTAATGGTTTTTAGAACTGTTGAACAAAGAACAATCTTAGCTAATAAATAACAGAAATGTAATAATTTGGTGGGACTTTCAAAAACACAAAAAGTAGGCTAAATAGTAAGATAGACAACTAGTTAGCTAATTCTGCTGTATAGGCTACAAGAAACTGTGCTGATAGCTAACTATTTGGCTACTTCAGGTTGAAAGGTATATAAGTGAGATTCTAATAGCCAACTAGTAAACTAATTCCTCAGTTATATTAGAAATTTTATTGATAACTGACAAGTTTGCTATTTTACACTGAAGTTTATATATACATAGGATATAAATTTCTCCAAAATCCTGGGGATGGGGCAAAGTCGGAGCCAATTTTCCCACATCAAGTGAAAATGACAGTGAAAAACAAGCCAAATAGTATTATAAAGGCAAAAATATAGCTTACTTAATGACCTGTATCTCTGCATGCTTGAATTATGGAGCCTAATTTCAGTTTTAAAAAGATCTTTCAAAAAGAACTAAATCCAGAGGAAAATCTGGGGTCTGGAGGTGGCAGCTGCCTCATAGGCCTAGTAAATTACACTCCTATAGACATACTCTGCCTCTGCAACAAATTGAAGCCATGTAGCCTAATTGCAATAGGCAAGATTAGAGGGAAATTAGCAGCAAGCACATTAACAGTCAAAGAATGACAAAGGCCTAATAATGCAACACAGAGCAAGTGTTCAGGCATCAGATACCCCAAGGGGAGAGCCCTTTGTGATTTAATCAACAAACTGTGTTACCCCACTGTTTTCACTTGGAAAATACCATATTTAAAGATATTTTGTATATTTCAATTTGTCCTTTTTTATGAATGGAATGAAAGATTGGGGAATACTTTACTTTTTCTTGAGATTGGTGAGCCTACACCTTTCCATGACAAGAATAGATATTGCTTCTTCTTCAAAAGGATAACTAACGCGAAAAAATCGCAAAAAAGTATCATCTATTCTCATTTCGCTGTATATATCCCCCCAGGCGCTGAGGATTAAAATCTAAAACTAACGGAATAAATATTAGCCGGAAAAATTTGATAAAATGATTAGTTACTTACAATTTATGGCTCTAGAAAAGCTTTCAAGTTTAGAATAACGGATATGAATTTAAACGGTTAAGTAAAAATATTTCAACGCAAACGTTAAACTGTTTTAACCCCAAAAAATTTAGAGCAAAAACAAAGTAAATCTAATGGATCACGAAAAAACGGCTGCTTTTGCGTGAAATTGCATCAGTGAGAACTCAAGGTGTGTGCCCTGTCTTTTAATGTAAAAAAGGGCCTGTTTTTCCTGCGTTACCACTGATGGTATTTGTTTATGGCCGTGATCAGGTGAACTTGAAAACATCGAGGTTCAAAATTGAAGTTAGGGTAGCCTTTTGTCTCTCAATTCTCTAGAGACCGTCAATTGTCAAGAACCCTTCAAATAGCACTTATTCATTGGTGGAAATAGCAGGTTAATTATATCAGCTTGTCAATCTGGTCTTTAGGGGGTGTTATCGGTGATCTGAAACGATTCTTTCTGGCAAAAAACTTGTAAAAATTTCAGGTAGCTGAAAATATTCTATGGGACTTTTAGAAAACAGGAAAATACATCGAAAAATGGTTGCAATCATCTTACAGGTTATTGTCTTCTGCTCATGATAGCACCTATTTTGTTCTAAAAGCAATATCCTTCATAGAGTACACTTGTGAAAAAGAGCTCCACATTTTTAAGATTTCTAAGCAATAAGAGGAAATAGAGCAAAATCATAGCAAACATTTTGTAGCATCTTCAAGAAGCTACGGCCTGCTATTAAAAGCGGAATCTTTCGCCAATTACTTTTTGAGTACTTTTTGAATATAAATTTTCAATTTTAACATGAGATTTTCGAGTTTCATCAGTTCACTTAATCACGGATAGCGGATGTAGAAAAATTGCAGCAAAATTCACACGGAAATGGTTCACTGAAGCTGTTGAACCACAAAGAATGCTGTGGGATATTTTAACAGCAGATGCTTAGGAATAAGCAAAATCAAGTCCTAGAAGCCAAGAAAAATGTTTAAAGGACAAACCTAAACTATCCTAGGCCATCTATACCTAATTAAAAATATAAGTCTTACCTTTTATGTTTTTTTCCCTGGAAACATCTTTGCAGGCGCTGAGGATATAAAAGAAATGATGCTCAAGGTCTTTGTCAAAAAATAATAGAAAACTTCCAATAAACATAATTACTTACTCAATTACTTGAAATTTATAGTTATAAAAAGGTTTCGATTCCAGACAACGGATGGAACTTTCCAACGAATGGAACTAGGTGTTAGTGGGGGGCGCTTTGCCAACCTCACCCCCTCCCCCCGCGCGTATGTCGTTACGCGCCATATCAGTTACGCACCATTGTAGTTGTGTCCCTGTATCTCACCTGTGAGTATATATATATATATATATATATATATATATATATATATATATATATATATTTATATATATGTTTTTAACTACGCAAAACTTGCGGAAATACAACATTCTTCGCTGTCCCATTGTATGTGCATATAAATAGATTGTCAGGTTTACCGACTCTTGAATATGCAACATATAATTGTCGACGGTAAAACAATCCGTATTCAGATCTATACCGCATTTTTCTTCGTTGATGGTGATTGCTAATCGAATATTCCCCGTGTCCCCGTCGTCATTTATATATCCCCCTGTGCCCTTCCAGCGTCTCCGTTGTAGTTGTGTCCCGGCCGTTATTTATATTCCCTGTGTCCCGGTCGTCATTTGTGTCCCGGTGTCTCGGTCTGTAATTTCTCTGTGAGTGTCCCGGTCTTCACTTATATTCCCTGTGTCCCGGTCTGTAATTTATATTTGAGTGTCCAGGTCGTCATTTATATTCCTTGTGTCCCGGTTTGTAACGTCATAGTCTTCAATGGCTCTAGTGGTGCAGCCAGTTGAGGAGGTTTAACTTTTCCTGAGGCGCAATACATTCCCATTGTTTCAGCATTAAATTTTAAGGCCTTGCAATAGGGACAAAATTTAGACATAGTCCTGATTTGAACACATCTACTCAAGCTATAATCATCGACTGGGCTGTACCTGAATGCCAGGCGATAATTTTGACGTTGCTCTTGTGATTCCTCGGCACGCTTTCTTTTGGCATTATCTCTTTGAGCCGCGAACCTGTTTTCACTTTGTTCTTGTGATTCCTCGGCACGATTTTTTTTGGTAATTTCTCTTTGAGACACAAGCCTGTTTTCACGTTGTTCTTGTGATTGCTCGGCACGCTTTCTTTTCTTACTTTCTCTTTTAACCGTAAGCCTTTTGACATTAATTCTTTGAGCCGCTTCCTCAGCTGTTTTTTCTGCCATTGTAGGATTTATATTAAAATTTCTCTTTGAATCGCCCCCTTATATACTTATAATGACGTCATATACAAAGACTTATATACTTATAATGACGTCATATGCGTACAAACAAACAAACATACAACTTACTTTTATATATATATAGATGATGTGTTTAATACTGATAAGTAATCAAAAGGAAATATATGCTTATTCAATGTTTTTCATTAATCCTCTTGATTTTTTTCTTATAATTATATGTTTTGAAGTAGGTTGATTTCGACAATCAACATCCATAAACAGCATTTTTGGGAGATACTTAAGACAAATGACCACAAACACCGAATTTATCAACAACCAAAAAACTCCTCAGTTGAACGTTTTTATTATTTACCTTTGGTCTAGGGCTGCATTTGACTAAATTCTGCCATAGCCTCGTGCATCTCTCTGTTATACTGTGATATGCATAGAGCTGTAAAAGAAATAAAAAGCACGTAATATTCATACTTGAAGATTTGTTTTTTCATTTTTCTAGTTTATAAAGCTTAAGTAAGACATCCTGCATACTCAAATAATAATTACTATAATAATTATAATAATTACTATAATAATAATAATAATCAAAATAATTACAATGGCAAAGACAATTTGTTAAAGGGGAAAAACAGCGTTTCGTCACAGTGAAAATCAAAAGAACAAAGAGAAGCCATAACCAAAGATAAGGTGTAAGAAAACGGTGAATTATTTTGTGAATCGAGTAGGCTAAAAAGATTATTGCTTTTTTAGAAGACCCCAATGCCGCGCCGATTTGTCAGTGTTGCGCTATCGACAGAGAACACGTCAGCGTGCCATAAGTATAATCTGCGCGGCGTTTCGCCACCAGTCTGTCTATATTTAACCTTGTGTTATGCAGTGATGATTTATAGTCCAATATTTCCCTCAGCTTTCCCAGAAAGTTTCAATGTAGCATCTTAGCCACTTTTGACATGTATAGAATATAAACTCTTGAAAACCGCGAAGGACATAGCGCATTTGGTCAACTTCCACTGAAAACCTCAACTTAATGCTATTAACCGGTTCTAAGTTATTGCAGACACATCCTTCCTATGACATAGATACATACGGTGTCTTTGAATTAGTAAAACAATTCTTTAAAAGTTTCAATTAAATACCGTCAGCCGTTCTTAATTTATTATAGATGTGCAATTTTGACCGCATACATAGTGTCTTTTGATTCAGTTGAACTTCTACTCAATATTTCCTGAAAGTTTTAACTTATTGCAATTAGCTGTTCCTGAGGTCCTTTTGAAAACCTGGATGCAGATAGTGCGTTTCGGTTTAGCTCAAAATCCCCACAGCCTCACCTGAAAGCTTAACTTAATACCTTCAGCCTTTTTAATATACAACCCATACACTTTTTTGACAACCAGGATCCGCTTAGTGTATTCTAAATTATTTCAACATCTTCTAAACATCCCCTGGAACTTTCAAATTAATACCCTTAACCAGTTTGAACTATTACCTATGCAACTTTTTTCGATAAAGGGGGTGGTTTTAGTATTTTAAACTGTAGTTCAATATTCGGTCGCAATATTCCCTGAAAGTTTCAATTTGATACCATTGGATGTTTTCAGATAATGTATATACGTTTGTTTCACAGATGCCTTCAGATGTGGCCTTTTCATGACTGGGATGCAGAGAGTGCCTAAACATTCAGTTCAACATTTGCTTCAACATTACCTGGAAGGTCCAACTTAATATCTTTATTATCATCTTTATAATGTCTTTATTTATCATCTTATGATATTATCTTTATTATTCAACTTATATCTTTATAGGTGCTCCTAAGATATGGCAAACACAACCACAATGGCAAACACAATGGCAATAACTTTAAGACTTAAAAAAATTCGATTATTTTAGCTTAAGCCTAATCTATGTCGATAATAACAAAAAATTTACATCCCTTGTTTTTTTTGACATGTTCTAAGCCAAAAAGAAGCTAAAATTAAGCACAGAAAACACTGAAAGAAATGCCACATCAAGAGAGAAGGGTACTGGATTCAAGTCCTCCCTCCTCTTTGAAATTTTGGGTTGACTCTTAAAAAGCTGACAAAAATCCTCATAAACAAATTTTGGTGTTTTTTTAATATTTTTTTTTGCACACCAGCCCTAAAAAAATGCGCCGCTCTCGAACAAAAATCCTTGATACGGCTTTGGAAGTAAATGTTGAATTCCAAATTAAGAATACTTGCCTTATTTTAGAAAATAGACTATAAAAGTCTATAAAATAATTATATTTTATATGACTATAAAAGTCATAGTCATAGAAACACCCCCTAAAAATCAGAATAGCAAGTAAAGGTGCAACACCATGATCAAGATAAAGGCCTACTATTATTGATTGTTCACACTTCTTAGTCCCAGCTGGTATTTCTGTGCATTTACATTATAGGGCGCCCCCTCCCATAGTTGCCGCAAATTTCATATTTTCAAATTATTTTCTCAATGACTATCCTACCCTGGTATGATACCCCCCCCCCAGAAAAAAAACACACAAAAAGACTAAAAATCATAAATAAATATTTGCTATTGGATATTCTACACCATGTATTCTACCTGTATTTTCGTTTTACAGTATTGTCGTTTAGCACTGATAAAAGAATGTGCTCTTTATTCTTTTCTTCTTTATTTATGCTATTTATTTTCATTCTTTAAAATAAAACTCCTCAAATAACCCCATAAAATCTTTTAGGATTTTCTGATTAAGTAGACTTTGCAATAAAATATATAGAATGATGCAGAAAGGTTGTTAGTAAATGAATATTATTTAGTTCGTCAGTTTGTGGTAACTGTAGTAAGGAACGACCCGGCTCAATAGTAACTGAATGCCTAAAAAACGGAATTTTGATACCAATAGTTACATAAAAAAATCCCATTTTAATGCTGATTTTAAATATATAAGCTTCATCAAGCTTAGTCTTACCCATCAAAAGTTGCAGGACTGAGAATACTTGCCTTATTTTAGGAAATAGGGGGGAAACATCCCCTAAAAGTCATAGAATCTTAACGAAAACCACACCATCGGATTCAGCGTATCAGAGAACCATACTGTAGAAGTCCGAAGCTCCTATATACAAAAATGTGGAATTTCGTATTTTTTGCGTTCTTAAGAAAAATAACTGCGCAATTACAGTTTTTCAACTTTTCTAAAGTGGTTTATTGTTGATATGAATGTTTTTAAACTATTGAATAGTTAATGGAGTGGACACTAGCAATATGAAGACAAGAGCACCCTCTTGTCTATAAAAACTAAATATAAAATTAAATTATTAAAATTAGTTATCTATAAAATTAATAAAAATTAAAACCAACAGAAATTATTATATATACAAGAAGGTTGTCTCCTCCTCAACCCCTCACTCTTCACTCTAAAGTTTAATGGGTGCTAAACGCCAACCATTGTGCTCGATTATCTGTCTGAAATACAACAAAAAGCATTTGCTACAGACGAAGAAGACTGTGACTCAAGTAGGAATAAAATAATTGCAGAGGGTTACTGACTAAATTCTGAGCGGAATGAATTGTTTGGTAGGTATGTTATATCGTTGAGCAGGTTCAAGATAGAGGAGCAAATATATTTCGCGACGAAGGTGAAAATAATGCATATTTTTAGACTACAGGAAGTTTGAATGCAATTTTGAAGCCCATAGAAGATAATGAGTTGGGAAACCTAGCGAAAAAGAGTGATATTGCTAAAAGAAAATTGAAAAAGAGTAGTTTGCTATCTTTCATTACAATAGAAAAAAAAATATTTTACTAAAATTTTAAATATAAACAAATATTTACCAATATAGCATTTGATTGTCATGTTAACTTGTGTAATAAAATACACTATGCGTATTCAATGGACCAAGGGGACCCTAATGCACGAAATGAGGTTGAGTTTGCTTTCGTTGGACCTCTGAAATGGATCTTGTAAAAGGTTCAAAGAGTTGACGTTTCGGATCGACAAGAAACTTATTTTGAAATTCCCGAGGTCATTGGAACCCGACGCAAAAAAAAAACAAACAAACTAGGTTCTCCTTAAAATGGACGAGTTCCTCGGCAAAGGAGACCATATTGCAAAAATGACTGGGGACAAAAAGCTATGCAAAATTCTCCACCCCAGAAATAAAAGGATTGGGAAAGAGTCGAACGTTATTTCTTTTATATCAGTCAGGTCCTTCTGTCAAGGAAACCCTGATATAAAGCAAAATTGGCTCAACCGAAAGTGAGGCTCAAAAACTAGCCTTTTTTTCAAAGTTTCAAGCTTGCAATCTTAAAATCACAGGGCATTGAATTTTATTTTCATGGATGCAGTATTTAATTAGCTTACTGCTTTCTTATTTCTTTTATGGGTTAAAAGCTTCCAAAATAATTGACCTACTATCCATCAATGACCTACTATGACCTATTACCATGCATATCCATGATTTCACCTATGCATAAAACTTGAACCATTGTTACTTTACCTGGCAATTATCATAATTTTTTATTTGTTGAATTCGGGAATTTCCTGTATTTGAGAATGCAGAATTTTAAATCTATTTACCAGCTTAGACTTATAAGTCGTGGTTGTGTACCCCGGGATGAATACACGAATTTCGCTGAAATGACCTTAAACGGAAATTAGTGCCACTAGCTTAGGCTGTCAAGTCTGATGCTACACCCTTGCCGTTATTTTGACAGGGGAAGGAATAATTAAATGTTCCCTAATTTCTAGTTGTTTTTTATTCAACATCTATATAATATATATATATATATATATATATATATATATGTATATATATATATATATATATATATATATATATATATATATATATATATATATTAAAAAATTTTCGAATTTTAATCCATATTGGAGTGTTAATAATTCACTGCAGGTGATAGATTCTTTAACAATGGTTTCAGCTAAAAGAATTGAGTCTTTCGATTTTGCGACAATGTATACTAATTTATCACTTAATGTAGTGTTAGATAATTTAAAAACTGTTATCAAGAAATCTTTCCTCTTATCTAGTAAAAGGTTCTTAAAATAGACACTTATAATAAAAAAGCTATATGGACAAATTGCTTTAATACTACAGTTAACTTGAGATGTTACAGCTTGGATATGATTTTTGAGTTATTAGAATTTGTTTTATACAATATTTATATAAGATTTGGGGGTGATTTGTACAAGCAAATTGTGGGAATTCCCATGGGGGGGAATGCCAGCCCATTTATAGCTGACTTGTTTTTAAGTCAACTAGAATATAAATATATGATGGATAAGAATAATCCAATTAATTTAAAACATGCTTTGTCAAATAATAAAAGATATTTAGATGATATTTTGGTCATAGAATGTAAGGATTTCATTGATATTTCTAAAAATATATATCCATCAGAGCTTATTCTTGAGCCTAGTCATGGCGCTGGTCATGAAGATCATTTCTTAGATTTAAATATTAATATTTGTGATAATAATAAATTAAGTTTTAAAATGTATAATAAAACGGATGATTTTGAAGTGATTAGTTTCCCATTCCCTGAAAGTAATATACACTCAAATATCACATATTCAGCGTTTTTCTCACAGTTACTTCGTTATGCAAGGATTTGTAGTAATTATATTGATTTTAAAAATAGATGTAAAATCTTAAGCCAAAAATTGATATCAAGAGGTTTTTCTGCAAATAAATTAACTTGGCAATTTAAAAAATTTTGTTTTCATTATATCGAACTTTTAAATAAATATCAAAAGAATTATCTAGAAATACTTAAAGAAATTTTCAACTAATTTCGGAGGTTCGAGAAATGTTGTCGCAGCGCCATTTATTTTGAATTGTGTTTCTAATTGAGCGGATTTTTAAAAATTAGCAACATGGTAAAGATGAATTCTATAATTGTTTAGTTCATTCAGGTTTTTTGCAATATGTTAATATTTGTGATTTGGTAAAATTTATGATATTTAGTTTACCTATTGTTGCTAAAAAGAGGGATATATTAACAGGATAAGCTTGTTTTGGTTTTACTTGGTTGTTTTACATTTGCTGTTTTTTTTTCTTTCATAGGCATGTATTTTGGGGGTGATACCTGACACGGGGATGCCATGGATATTCTGTGGTAGCCACAACACTGTGCTGGGTAGAGAATTTAAAGTGGCGAAACCCTATATAGGCCAGTGTATTCTCCTGATGAGCCCTTGTGTTGGGTGTTGCCTCTGAATTATTTGTCTATATTATTTTTTCTATTGTTTGGTAAATGACGACTTATACTTATTGACGACATGACTGCCTGTCCATGGATTATTCTTTATGGTTGATTGTGTATGGCTGTGCTGTTTGACCTATGTGATTGTATGGATGAGTAGGGTTAAGGCTTCATTCAAGTGCTGGTCTATATTAATCACTAATTTAGGAAAACAGTCTTCCTTTTCTCCTTCTGTCTCTTTTTTTTTTTTTTTATGTGTTTGTGCTGTTGCATTGGTGATTTCTCTTTTCATGATATATATATATATATATATATATATATATATATATATATATATATATATATATATATATATATATATATATATATATATATATATATATATATATATATATATATATATATACATAATATATAACTTAAACGTACGTGCCTGAGTGCAGTTTTAAGCAAAGATACTAAAGAACACATTTTTAACACACTTTAAGTCAAATCAAATTGTATTTACATACACAAAAACAGAAACAACACTTTGTCTTTACAGTTAACTAGGGCACATAAATGTAATGACAATGAAAATAATCCCCTTACCTACCCAAACTATGATTTATAAATTAAACTGTTTACGATATTTTGAGATTATAATAAATATTAATAAAATTGGCTTCTGTCTCGGGTCGATGTGCGATGCACAATTCTCATTGGAACCAAAATCCGCAATCCGCTATGCACAATTCTAAGAACTATGTACAATCCTCAATGCTATCCTGTTGTAATTTCATCTTTTTTCCTGATGACCATTTAAGCAACAAATTATAAAAGTAAAACACAAACTGATGTATGATGATCATAAATTCAAATATATTATAAACAAACGTAAATTTAATGGTTATCATTAATTATTAAAATGATTATAGTCAAGCATGGGACAAGTACAGCTGCAGACGGAAGCTCTGGGTCTGGGGCCAGAATATACCTGTCTAGAGGCGCTCTCCTTTCAGGAGACCTGTTCGGAAAAATTAAAGTTGATATTTTTTCCCATTTTTCCCTTAAATTAAGATTCAACACAGAAAAGCTCAATTTTAACGGTATGACAATAAAAAAATATAGCCAAAATTTTTGAATTTTTATAACAGAAATAGAAAATTTAAGGAGTAGTGGTACAAATTAAGTAAAAATTAAGAAGTTAAAATTAAGGAGTAAAAAGAAATGAGTAAGGAGCAGTGGTACTTACTCCTCGTAATACTCTGTTGGTTAGGGGACTCTTTGATTTCAGTTTTCTATTTCATCATTTGGAAAGTGGTAATGAATAATGAAATTTTTGTCAATGAAAAAAGAGAAAATTAGCAAATTGTCGAGGAAGAGTTTGAGCTGTAAATATAACAATATTGGTTCATTGGTACGGAGTAGGAATAACAAAATAGTCTAGCATGTTTAACTATTCACTGACCATCACTATCACTTGTTTCATTTTCATTTTTCTCAGTTTTTTTGCCCTGATACGCGTGTCGCCTCAACCTATCGTATAATTCGTCCTTGTTTCCATACAAGTCACCTTGTGACCTGGCCATGTTATTCTTCGTACCATCTGCAAAAGAAAAAAAAAATATAAATCACCCATACAAATGACACGGCTATATTATTATTCATACCATCTGTAAATAAAAAATATGCAACCAAAAGGATGTTCGAGCTTCGACGAGTCGATCCTGAACACGTTCATATAAACGTGTTCCTTTTTTGGTATTTTTGGTCCTAGTCCTTTCTTGGAAGAAGAAATAAAACAAAAAAAGTGTTTTGAGTTGATTTTTAAGAGCTTTAAGTTGACCAAGGTATGATGAAAGTTTTTTGTTGAGTGTGAGTTAAGACCTTATAGCATGTTAAGCTGGGCGAGAGCTGAGAGTTTTGATATTTGTCAAAATTCGTATAGAGCTTTGTGTTCAGTGACAGTTAAAAGTTTAGTTGAGTCGGGCAAAATTTTAGAGATAAGAACTTTTTTTTTAATACTTAAGAGTTTAGAGCGGAGTCAGTGCTGACAGTTTTGAAGAATTTTCTTTTAATTTTAAGCTGAATGAGGGCTGAGAGATTTGAAAAATGTTTTTTTTTTAAATCATAAACTGAATGAGGGTCGAGAGTTTTGAGACATATGAAAAGTTTTATAAATTTTGGATTGAATAAAAATTAAGAGTTTGGTGAGTTTTACAGTTCTGACTCAAGAGTGACTTGAGGGATTTGAAGAGTTTTGAGCTAAGTGACAGCTGATATTTTTAATAATTTTAAGCTGAGTGGTATTGAGAGCTTTAAAATTTTCGAAATGTTTCAAAGAGTTATGACTCGGTAGTTTTGAATTGATTAATAGCTAAAAGTTTGGAATTTTGTGGTGTAGTTAAGTGTTGTGAGTTAAGCGAGAGTTGAAATTTTTTAAGAGCAGAGAGATAGTTAAGGGTTTTCAAGAGAGCGAGAGCTAAGATTTTTGAGGTGTTTTTAAGGGGTATTAAGCTGAGCGACAATTGAGAGTTGAAAGGTTTTCATGAGTTTTTGTAGCTAAAGAGAGTTGATAGTTTTGACAGTGAAAAAAAAAAAAAAAAAAAAAAAAAAAAAAAAAAAAAAAAAAAAAAAAAAAAAAAAAAAAAAAAAAAAAAATTAGACACTTTTCTCGAAATTTGAAGAGTTTTGAGCTAAGTAAGAGGTGATATTTTTGATAATTTTAAGCTGAGTGAGGATTGAGAGCTTTAAAATTTTTGAAATGTTTCAAAGAGTTATGACTTGGTAGTTTTGAATTGATTAATAGCTAAAAGTTTGGAATTTTTCGGTGTAGTTAAGTGTTGTGAGTTAAGCGATAGTTGAAATTTTTTAAGAGCAAAGAGATAGTTAAGGGTTTTCAAGAGAGTGAGAGCTAAGATTTTTGAGGTGTTTTTAAGGGGTATTAAGCTGAGCGAAAATTGAGAGTTGAAAGGTTTTGATGAGTTTTTGTAGAGAGAGAGTTGATAGTTTTGACAGTGAAAAAAAAATAAAATAGAAATTAAAGACTCTTTTCTGGAAATTTGAAGAGTTTTGAGCTAAGTAAGAGGTGATATTTTTGATAATTTTAAGCTGAGTGAGGATTGAGAGCTTTAAAATTTTTGAAATGTTTCAAAGAGTTATGACTTGGTAGTTTTGAATTTATTAATAGCTAAAAGTTTGGAATTTCGTCGTGTAATTAAGTGTTGTGAGTTAAGCGAGAATTGAAATTTCTTAAGAGCAGAGAAAATGATTTTTTTTTTTCAAATAAATCAGTTTATTTCTTTGATTATTTTCCTCTCTTTCTTAACATTGTTTACGACCTGGTTCACAGGCTTTTGAGCCTTTAGGGGTTGTTATTTATAGTAAGCGCCTGAGCGAGGGTTGTTATTTTACTGACAAAAAACTCATGGATAACAATAATAAAAAAAGCATGACAACACTTACCTTTAACATACGTTTCGTTATAAAAATTAGGCCATATTTAGGCCAAATTTAGGCCAAAAATTAGGCCAAATTTAGGCCAAGTTGTTATTTTACTGACAAAAAACTCACGGATAACAATAATAAAAAAAGCATGGCAACACTTACCTTTAACATACGTTTCGTTATAAAAATTAGGACATATTTAGGCCAAAAATTAGGCCAAATTTAGGCCAAGTTGTTATTTTACTGACAAAAAACTCATGGATAACAATAATAAAAAAAGTATGGCAACACTTACCTTTAACATACGTTTCGTTATAAAAATTAGGCATTTCCCAGCCATCTTCTTCTTCATCATAATAATGTGCGTATGTGGAGTGATGTGATGGTGCTATGCTTTCTGCATATGGTGCACCAGTACCATAGAAAAAGTTTGGGTTAATTGCACCTCCAGCTGGATCAATTATTGAAGGTGCTAAGCCAGTTTTCATTTCTGGTTGCTTTCGACGATTCGTCCTGAAATTCAAGTTTTCGATTATATTAAGAATAAAAGGATAGGAATCGTTAAGAAATTAAATTATGACACAATCAAGGCTGAGCAAAGTGTGTTTTTATTTATTTTAAAATTAATATTTTTTTTTAGCTAATTAAAACATCTTCTTCAGTATTCTTCTAGTCAATTTTATTGCAACTTTTCTATCAAATAGGATTCAAGCTATTAAGTATAAAAATGTTAATTCTGATTCACTTCTTGTGGAGTTCTATAGGTTATGCTTTTAGGTCCTTTAATTTTTTTGGTAATGATGAACAATCTTGCTAATGAATCAGCCAATCGCTAGAAGTTTGTGGATGACATGTCATTGCTCAAAAAGTGCAGAAGAAATATTAAGAGCAGTGCAATGAAAATTCTCGAAGACTTTGCGAGGGAAGTAGTCCAGTCAAAAATGAAAGTGAATCCCTATGAATCTCATATTATGTTTTCCTAAATCAAGGCCATCACTCATAGCCCCAATACCTATTCAAATAATTACAACAAAAACGAAACTCTTAGGGGTCACACTGACTAGTAACTTGAAATGAGAAGCCCAAATTTGCTCTTTTGTTAAACAGGCTAGTATATCTCTGTCCCTCCTCTAGCTATTTGCTAAATATTCAGGCCTTAAAAGCATATATCCTCCGCCTTTATATATCTTTTATCCGTCCACAGCTTGAGTATGGTTGCCCAGTGCGACATTTTGGTCTTGCGATGGATCAGTCCGATAGGCTGGAAAATATCCAGAAGAGATCCTTGAGAATTATTTACGGTCAAGGCAAAGTACTTTACATTCTCCTCCTCAAGAAATTTCGCCTGCCTACCTTGGCAGCCCGACATGTTACTCTTAGTACCGATTTTGGAAACAATCTGCGTTGTAACCCACGCTTTCAATGTATACTCCCAGCTCATTATTGCCCTACAAAGCCCCGTTTACCTGATTAAAAGCAAGAAAAATCCCAGTTTTAAACCCTATTAATGCAAGAACTGAGTGGCACAGAAAGAACTTTGTGTCAGCGTTTGTTGAAATCATAAATAAATGAAATTTGTAATGCATCACGTTGGTGTGTCATTTTATATTGTTTATGTGCTGTTTTTTTTGTTTCATTTTTATTTGACAGGCCAGTTAGATTTATCGGTGTATGTTTTTTTATAATGTACTTATTGCCCTTTTACTTATGCCCTCATCTTTATTCATTTTACTTATATTACTTACTTTTACTTATTTTACTCACATTTTACTTATGTACTTATGTTTGTGTACTTAAGTACTCATTTTTATTCATTGTACTCATTTTATTTGACAGGTCAGTTTAGTTCATCACTGTAGGCAATGATTTAATATTTCACTTATATACCTATGTTTTATTATTTATTTGTTTTTGTATACAATGTAGGCTAGCTGACTGAAGGCAACAAGTTCGGCAGTTTTTATGTTGTGAGAGTTTGCTTGATAATAAAGTACTCTTCTCATAATAGTGCTAGAGCTTGTACCGAATAGAGAGAATTACTCTTCTGCTTTTTGAATATAGATGAAATGGAGAAAAAAATGTAAAACTGAAAATGAAAAATGAAGAAATGGAAAATAAAGAACAAATGAGCGAAAAAAGATACAACAACAGATGTTCATTCAGTAAAAATACAGATAAGAGAAAAAGAAAACTGAAAGACAGAGAAAAACAGAGGGGAGGGGGAAACCCTCTTACGACAGGCTATAGATAACATCAACAAAATTCGATATTAGATTGGAAATGGGAAATGAAATAAAATTGGAAGTAACTGACATATTCTAAAAGAAAATGGCCATTTTCTTAAAACTTGGATTCATTTGCTTTTTTGCTGTCGTTCAAGACGAGATAGCCCTTTTGATTACAAAAAAAGAGATTTGCAATTTGGTAAAAGATAGCGATTAGTTTTTAAATGAGAAGGGAGCTTATGTTCAAAAACCAAACAAAATCATTGCGACAGATAACACAATTAAATTAATTAATTTATTTATAAAATTAATGACAATTAATTATAAAAAGAGATTTGCAATTTTATTAAAGACAGTGATTAGTTTTTAAATGAGAAGGGAGCTTATGTAAGAAAAAAAGAACTAATTATCTGTGCCAGATAACACTCATAAATCAATCTGAGATAAATGCTGATAGAGTGAGAACAACATTCTGTTCAACAACATTTAGGTAGGTAAACATAATAGAAACTAAAACTAACCTCACACATATCATCCAGATGAGAAGTATCATCAAGATAAGAAGAATGACAGATCCGGCTATTCCTCCAGCGATATATGCAAACTCGGATTTCTCCTCACATCGTTTTCCTTGATAACTGCCTGGACATTGACACTGGGGCTCAAAAGCCTTATTTTTCTTACAGACACCATCGTTCAAGCAATAGCCATTACATAAATCTGGAAAAACGTATAGGTTGGTAGAAGCAAGCAGAATTTCTGAAATAAGCACTACAGGAGCCTTTTTTTTGAGCCTTTAAAATAAGGCTCAAAAGCCTTATTTTTCTTACAAACACCGTCGTTCAAGCAATAGCCATTACATAAATCTGGAAAAACGTATAGGTTGGTAGAAGCAAGCAGAATTTCTGAAATAAGCACTACAGGAGCCTTTTTTTTGAGCCTTTAAAATAAGGCTCAAAAGCCTTATTTTTCTTACAAACACCGTCGTTCAAGCAATAGCCATTACATAAATCTGGAAAAACGTATAGGTTGGTAGAAGCAAGCAGAATTTCTGAAATAAGCACTACAGGAGCCTTTTTTTTGAGCCTTTAAAATAAGGCTCAAAAGCCTTATTTTTCTTACAAACACCGTCGTTCAAGCAATAGCCATTACATAAATCTGGAAAAACGTATAGGTTGGTAGAAGCAAGCAGAATTTCTGAAATAAGCACTACAGGAGCCTTTTTTTGAGCCTTTAAAATAAGGCTCAAAAGCCTTATTTTTCTTACAAACACCGTCGTTCAAGCAATAGCCATTACATAAATCTGGAAAAACGTATAGGTTGGTAGAAGCAAGCAGAATTTCTGAAATAAGCACTACAGGAGCCTTTTTTTTGAGCCTTTAAAATAAGGCTCAAAAGCCTTATTTTTCTTACAGACACCATCGTTCAAGCAATAGCCATTACATAAATCTGGAAAAACGTATAGGTTGGTAGAAGCAAGCAGAATTTCTGAAATAAGCACTACAGGAGCCTTTTTTTTTGAGCCTTTAAAATAAGGCTCAAAAGCCTTATTTTTCTTACAAACACCGTCGTTCAAGCAATAGCCATTACATAAATCTGGAAAAACGTATAGGTTGGTAGAAGCAAGCAGAATTTCTGAAATAAGCACTACAGGAGCCTTTTTTTTGAGCCTTTAAAATAAGGCTCAAAAGCCTTATTTTTCTTACAAACACCGTCGTTCAAGCAATAGCCATTACATAAATCTGGAAAAACGTATAGGTTGGTAGAAGCAAGCAGAATTTCTGAAATAAGCACTACAGGAGCCTTTTTTTTGAGCCTTTAAAATAAGGCTCAAAAGCCTTATTTTTCTTACAGACACCATCGTTCAAGCAATAGCCATTACATAAATCTGGAAAAACGTATAGGTTGGTAGAAGCAAGCAGAATTTCTGAAATAAGCACTACAGGAGCCTTTTTTTTTGAGCCTTTAAAATAAGGCTCAAAAGCCTTATTTTTCTTACAAACACCGTCGTTCAAGCAATAGCCATTACATAAATCTGGAAAAACGTATAGGTTGGTAGAAGCAAGCAGAATTTCTGAAATAAGCACTACAGGAGCCTTTTTTTGAGCCTTTAAAATAAGGCTCAAAAGCCTTATTTTTCTTACAAACACCGTCGTTCAAGCAATAGCCATTACATAAATCTGGAAAAACGTATAGGTTGGTAGAAGCAAGCAGAATTTCTGAAAGAAGCACTACAGGAGCCTTTTTTTTGAGCCTTTAAAATAAGGCTCAAAAGCCTTATTTTTCTTACAAACACCGTCGTTCAAGCAATAGCCATTACATAAATCTGGAAAAACGTATAGGTTGGTAGAAGCAAGCAGAATTTCTGAAATAAGCACTACAGGAGCCTTTTTTTTGAGCCTTTAAAATAAGGCTCAAAAGCCTTATTTTTCTTACAAACACCGTCGTTCAAGCAATAGCCATTACATAAATCTGGAAAAACGTATAGGTTGGTAGAAGCAAGCAGAATTTCTGAAAGAAGCACTACAGGAGCCTTTTTTTTGAGCCTTTAAAATAAGGCTCAAAAGCCTTATTTTTCTTACAAACACCGTCGTTCAAGCAATAGCCATTACATAAATCTGGAAAAACGTATAGGTTGGTAGAAGCAAGCAGAATTTCTGAAATAAGCACTACAGGAGCCTTTTTTTTGAGCCTTTAAAATAAGGCTCAAAAGCCTTATTTTTCTTACAAACACCGTCGTTCAAGCAATAGCCATTACATAAATCTGGAAAAACGTATAGGTTGGTAGAAGCAAGCAGAATTTCTGAAATAAGCACTACAGGAGCCTTTTTTTTGAGCCTTTAAAATAAGGCTCAAAAGCCTTATTTTTCTTACAAACACCGTCGTTCAAGCAATAGCCATTACATAAATCTGGAAAAACGTATAGGTTGGTAGAAGCAAGCAGAATTTCTGAAATAAGCACTACAGGAGCCTTTTTTTTGAGCCTTTAAAATAAGGCTCAAAAGCCTTATTTTTCTTACAAACACCGTCGTTCAAGCAATAGCCATTACATAAATCTGGAAAAACGTATAGGTTGGTAGAAGCAAGCAGAATTTCTGAAATAAGCACTACAGGAGCCTTTTTTTTTGAGCCTTTAAAATAAGGCTCAAAAGCCTTATTTTTCTTACAAACACCGTCGTTCAAGCAATAGCCATTACATAAATCTGGAAAAACGTATAGGTTGGTAGAAGCAAGCAGAATTTCTGAAATAAGCACTACAGGAGCCTTTTTTTGAGCCTTTAAAATAAGGCTCAAAAGCCTTATTTTTCTTACAAACACCGTCGTTCAAGCAATAGCCATTACATAAATCTGGAAAAACGTATAGGTTGGTAGAAGCAAGCAGAATTTCTGAAATAAGCACTACAGGAGCCTTTTTTTTGAGCCTTTAAAATAAGGCTCAAAAGCCTTATTTTTCTTACAAACACCGTCGTTCAAGCCATAGCCATTACATAAATCTGGAAAAACGTATAGGTTGGTAGAAGCAAGCAGAATTTCTGAAATAAGCACTACAGGAGCCTTTTTTTTTGAGCCTTTAAAATAAGGCTCAAAAGCCTTATTTTTCTTACAAACACCGTCGTTCAAGCAATAGCCATTACATAAATCTGGAAAAACATATAGGTTGGTAGAAGCAAGCAGAATTTCTGAAAGAAGCACTACAGGAGCCTTTTTTTTAGCCTTTAAAATAAGGCTCAAAAGCCTTATTTTTCTTACAAACACCGTCGTTCAAGCAATAGCCATTACATAAATCTAGAAAAACGTATAGGTTGGTAGAAGCAAGCAGAATTTCTGAAATAAGCACTACAGGAGCCTTTTTTTTAGCCTTTAAAATAAGGCTCAAAAGCCTTATTTTTCTTACAAACACCGTCGTTCAAGCAATAGCCATTACATAAATCTGGAAAAACGTATAGGTTGGTAGAAGCAAGCAGAATTTCTGAAATAAGCACTACAGGAGCCTTTTTTTTGAGCCTTTAAAATAAGGCTCAAAAGCCTTATTTTTCTTACAAACACCGTCGTTCAAGCAATAGCCATTACATAAATCTGGAAAAACGTATAGGTTGGTAGAAGCAAGCAGAATTTCTGAAATAAGCACTACAGGAGCCTTTTTTTTGAGCCTTTAAAATAAGGCTCAAAAGCCTTATTTTTGTTACAAACACCGTCGTTCAAGCAATAGCCATTACATAAATCTGGAAAAACGTATAGGTTGGTAGAAGCAAGCAGAATTTCTGAAAGAAGCACTACAGGAGCCTTTTTTTGAGCCTTTAAAATAAGGCTCAAAAGCCTTATTTTTCTTACAAACACCGTCGTTCAAGCAATAGCCATTACATAAATCTGGAAAAACGTATAGGTTGGTAGAAGCAAGCAGAATTTCTGAAATAAGCACTACAGGAGCCTTTTTTTTGAGCCTTTAAAATAAGGCTCAAAAGCCTTATTTTTCTTACAAACACCTTCGTTCAAGCAATAGCCATTACATAAATCTGGAAAAACGTATAGGTTGGTAGAAGCAAGCAGAATTCTGAAATAAGCACTACAGGAGCCTTTTTTTTGAGCCTTTAAAATAAGGCTCAAAAGCCTTATTTTTCTTACAAACACCGTCGTTCAAGCAATAGCCATTACATAAATCTGGAAAAACGTATAGGTTGGTAGAAGCAAGCAGAATTTCTGAAAGAAGCACTACAGGATTTGCACCTGGGTTGCCACCTTCAGCCCGAAAGGGCTATTTTAGCACAATTTCATTATTTTTAGAGCTGTAGCACTTACTCAGGGTTGCCACCTGTAGCACGAAAATGTTATTTTTAACACTTTTACAGTCAACTTTTTGCACCGAGAATCGTTAAGTAGTACGCAAATTTGGGCGATTGTAGCACATTAGGAACTGATCGTGATGGCAACCCAGATTTGGCCAGGTGAGTGAATAAAAAGCCGATAGCACTAATGATTGTCAGGTGCTGGCCTCTGTCTTGATTGAGTCCAAAATTAAAGTTCAACTATGTTGGACTTAATTTTAAGACAGGCAATTACCATGTTTTGGCATAATGACCGTCTATTTGGCGACGGAGTGAAATTTCAGTAAGTTTGATTTTAGTTGAATGAGTTTAATCTTCAATTATTATTTTTAGTTTTCAGAGAACCACTGATTAAGGTTTGGACTTAACCCAAAACAGAATTAAGCGTCAGAACACATGCTTTAATACTACTACTATTCGAGTACAAAGTTGGTAGATGCCAAAAAAAGGGGAGGGGGGTAAAATATCATCGTCCCCAGGGGCAGACATTGATTGTAGGGGAGTACAACTGCCTTCCTAGATTTGTTTCTGGCTAATTTTGACCTATTTTGTAGTATTTGCAAAGCCGCGCTCTTTGCTCTCTCACACCAAATTCTTACTTGCTTTAAATATTTCCCCTCCTCCCTCTTATACCCCCCCTAAACCTAAAGCTAAATAAATTTACAATCGCCACTGCCTTAAGATTGTTGCCCAAAGAGTGATAAATAGTAGAAATAGAACAAAGGGTGGAAAAATTGCCAAAGAAGGTAAGAAACGAAAATCAGGGTATTAAGATAGGGTAACAAGAGGAACATGATTTTGGCTGTTTTCAATTACAGTAAATCCTCTTTAGGTCAGTTAAAAATCCTATCTAAAGGGAAAAAATGAATTTAATAGACAAAAAAATTAAAAAAGATCTAAAGCCGAACTGGCCAGCCATGACAAAAGAAAGAAATGCTCTGGAAATGACAAACGGGTATATGTCAGTAGAAAGCAACGAAGAGAACAAAAATCAAGCGAATATTTCGTCCATATATAACAAGGCACCTTCAGCAGAGAAAAAAAAACGAAAAAAAAACCAACTAGTATCTACAACAAAAATAATATAAATAAAAATATATAAAACTAAAACAAACTAACTAATGTATATATATATATATATATATATATATATATATATATATATATATATATATATATAGATAAGTTGTCTGTGTGTGTGTGTATCGAGTGACGTCATGTCATCAGGTCGTCAAGTCGTCATTATGACGATGACGTCATTAAAGGTATTTAAGACATTTGTTCACGGAAAAATGTTTAATTGTAAAATGACTGAAGAACCTACAATGTCAACAGCCGAGGAAGCTGCTCAAAGAGTATATGCCAAAAAACTTGCTGCTGATAGAGAAAGTAAGAAAAGAAAGCGTGCCGAGGAATCACAAGAGCAACGCGAAACCAGACTTGCTGCTAAAAGAGCAAGTGAAAAAAGAAGGCTAAAAGTATTTAAGAAAATCGTTCAAAGACAAATTTTTAATTGTAAGAAGATCGTGGACGGAAAAATGTTTAATTGTAAAATGACTGAAGAGCCTACAATGGCAACAGCCGAGGAAGCTGCTCAAAGAGTCTATGCCAAAAAACTTGCGGCTGATAGAGGAAGTAAGAAAAGAAAGCGTGCCGAGGAATCACAAGAACAGCAAGAAACAGGCTTGCGGCTAAAGAACGCAAAACCGCGCAGTTAGATGAAAATCCACCTGGACAGCGAGAGTCAAAACATATCAAAACTGAAAATGATAGCGATGATGATTGGGTTTGCGATTTTGACTTGGATAAGGTCATCAATGCCTACCAGATTTTAGTTAAAAAAACAAAGGTTCGGCGATATGTATTTCATAGTGACGCTGAAAAATAAAGAAGAAAAAGAAAACTGAAAAAAGAAAAAAGGTAAGAAACTAAAAAAAACTAAAAAGAAAAAACACTCAAAGAGAAATTACAGACCGGGACACAAATGACGACCGGGACAGAGGGAATATAATGACGACCGGGACACTCAAAAAGAAATTACAGACCGGGATACCGGGACACAAATGACGACCGGGACACAGGGAATATAAATGACGACCAGGACACAGGTATTTAAGAATATCGTTCAAAGACAAATTTTTAATTGTAAGAAGATCGTTGAAAGAGAAATTTCTAATTGTAAAATGACTGAAGAACCTACAATGGCAACACCCGAGGAAGCTGCTCAAAACGAATGTATTCAAGCCGAATTAGCTGAGTTGGTAAAGCGTTATGTTTCAGGTTCTAGGTCCGAGAGGCTCCAGGTTTGAACCTTGGCTTTAGCATTAATACAAAAGAAGAAAAAAACTAAAAAAGGTAAAACTACAAAAAAAAACTACAAAGAAAATACTAAAAAAACTAAAAAAGGTAAAAAACAAAAAAAAAAAAAAAACAAAAAAAGGTAAAAAACTAAAAACTAAAAAAGAAAAAAAACTAAAAAAAACTAAAAAAAAGGTAAAAACTACAAAAGAAAACTAAAAAGAAAAAAAACAACTAAAAACTAATAAAAAACTAAAAAAAAACTAAAAACTGAAAAAGAAAAAAAAAACTAAAAAAAGGAAAAAAAACTGAAAAATAAAGGAGAAAAAGAAAACTAAAAGCCGGGACACAGGGAACATAAATGACGACCGGGACACTCAAAGAGAAATTAAAGACTGGGGCACTGGGACACAAATAACGACCGGGAGATATAAATGACGACCGGGACACAGGGAATATGAACGACGAACGGGACGCTCAAAGAGAAATTACAGACTGGGACACTGGGACACAAATGACGACCGGGATACTGGGAATATAAATGACGACCGGGACACAGGGAATGTTCGATTAGCAATCGCCATCAACAAAGCTCAAGGGCAATCATTAGAATAATGAGGTATAGATCTGAATACGGATTGTTTTTCCCATGGACAATTTTATGTTGCATGTTCAAGAGTCGGTAAACCTGACAATCCATTTATATGCACAGACAATGGGACATCGAAGAATGTTGTATATTCGCAAGTTTTACGTAGTTAAAAACATATATATCTATGACGAAAAGGGACACAACTACAATGACGCGTAACGAATATGGCGCGTAACGACTTACGCGCGCGGGGGGGCTTGGGGGGCGCGAAGCACCCCCACCAACTAGGTGTTGGGATGGCGCTTCGCGCCACCCCAACAGCTAGTATATACATATATATGCAATTAATGTTTTAATTTTATATATATTTTTATTTATTTTTGGTAAAAAATTATAATAAACAATTTATTTCTTTGTTTTGACTAAAAAAAAAGAAAAAAAAAAAAAATTAAGAGGCAAAAATAAGGGAGCCATAGTTTTGGAATTTTCAATTATGTTATAAATGATTCAGTATATTAAAGTCGTGAACATTTAAAAGAGGTTTAATTATGAAAAACAACTTTTCAAAAAACTTACGCGTTGTTGTCAAACCAGCGAAATTTGTTAAAGTAATGAGCCGCCTTTTGCAAGTCTTATTTTTCAGCCTTTCTTAAGTCTTTAAGTTTTAATGGACATTATACTGTATACGAAGCTTAACTGAATACCATACTTTAAAACTTACCAGTACATATTTGGCCTGTTCCATTGAACCCAGGTTTGCAGACACACCTGAAGCTGCTATCTTCTTTCTTAAACATACACTGGGCATTCAAGTCACAAGGACTATCACCATTCACCAGACATGGATTAAAGCAGTCGTCAACTGATGTCTGCAAATAAAACCAACTTTTTAAAATATGTTTGTAATTTTAATTTTGTAATTTTGCAGTTTGCATCTTATTCTTCATTTCATTTTGTATCTTATTCTTCATTATAAGTTTATAGTAGCTTATTCAAGATTATAAATCTTGAACTGATGAGCTTTCAGTATTAAAATCATTATATATTAAATATTCACTTTACCTTTATTAGTTCTTTCCAAGACTATCCAAGACACGTATAGCTTTCAGTAAAGCGCCAATGACACAGTAGCCTATGCCTTTCAAGGTTAGGAAAGGGGGCAGTAGGCAAACTATTGTTTGTAGTGATTTTTGTTCGTTTAAAGCTTGACTTGCATATTCAAATTAAGTTTTAAAAACATGTTTGTAATTTTAATTTCGTAATTTTGCAGTTTGCAATTTGAAAATATAATTGTAATACCACTGTTGATAGATTTCAGCTACTATAATATAGGAGTCGAATGTGGCCCTTCGAGGTGGAGGTCAACTTTTCAAGTCGAGCCCGCAAACATGAGGGTCAGAAATTTTAGCTTTGTTCTAAATTTGACCCATTTGAAAGGACGTGTTTTTAATATAAAAATGAGCAAATATTATCCTTTCCTTGCCCAGGAAAGGTAACTTATGGAGGGGGGGGGGCAATTTCCTCCTAAATATTTTACTCCCTGGATTTATAAAAATACCTTGTTTTCTTCATTGAAAAATCAAAATAAAAACTCCCTGCTCTTCCACTACGTTTTCGTGGGTGGACATCCTTGCTCTTGAGATTTTTTTTTTGTAATTTTTAAACGTTTTGAATTACATCAATTATTATATCAACTATTATTAATTATATTATTTATCAATTATCATTTATCAATTATCAATTATGTATCTATTATTATTAAGTATATTGCTTTTATCTATTACATCAATTATTATATCAGTTGTATAAATTAGTATATCAACGCTTTGAATTATATCAATTATGTTTTTAACTATGATTTCATGCAAAAACAAATAAATGGAAAGCAAACAAATAAAAATAAACACAAAACAAAGAATTTGAAAACAAACAAACAAGAATAGATACACTAGGTTTGGTCAATTGACTTTTTTTTATTAACTATTTTACTATTATTACGGGCTACTTATACTATATTATGTTATACTGTATTATATAGTTTATACTATACTATCTTATATTATATTATTATATAACATATATTATATTATTATATTATATTATGTATATTGTATTATTATATATTGTTATACTATATTACTTATGTTCATACTATATTATTTATACTATAAATATACTGTTGTTACGATTATTACAGCTTATAATTATTTTATTATAATTACGGGCTATTTATTTTACTACTAGAGCAGAAACATTTTGAGCTAAACTTTTGAGCTCTGAGGTCATTTTCTAAACAGCAATTTACAACAACTAGACAACTTCAACATAGTATCTCCCACAAGGCTCCATAACTAGGGAAGAACAGGAAGAAAAAAATATACAAAAACAAAAAACAAAACAAAACAAAATTCAATCTTCTATCTCAAAAGTCCAAAAACTCACAACCTAAGCAGGGTAGTAGTGCATGATTTTAAATCACACACTCAATAGCTAATAATTCCCTAAGATACTTTTTGAATATACTAAACGCGTGGCAGCTTCGTGCAGACGCGTTTGGGAAATTAATTCGTTTCAGATCACATTCCCAGCAATCAATTCTGTTGTTTATTAAATTAAAAAAAAAAAAACAAGTTTTTTCAACTGAAAGTAAGGAGCGACATCAACACTTTAAACAAACAGAAAATATTACGTATATTAGGGGGTTCGCTCCCCCATTCAATACCTCGCTCTTTATGCTTAAGTTCGAATTTTGTTCCAATCCTTTAAGAATGACCCCTTAGTCACAAAAGCCGTTTAATTAGAATAAATAACTTTTTTGAAAGTAATAGAAAACCTTAGCGTAAACAACGAGGTATATGACGTTTTAAGTTTTACATATTGCTCCTTACTTTCAGTTGAAAATGCTTTTAATTTAATTTCTGATCGTTGTATAAATATTGCTGGGACACCCGGCATCCCCTCCATAGCAATGTCCCTTCCTCCATTAAAACTTCCTCCACGGAAAGATCCTCCCAGGTAACCACCCCCCCCACTAAAATAATAACCCCTCTGCAGACGTCTGTATACTTCCCAATAACCAATACTATGTGTAAACAATGGGCAAAGCTCCTTACTTTCACCCCTTCTCCCAAGGACTGTAAGGGATTCATCCTCAAAGACGTAGTTATTATATTTTTCGACCGTGTTGAACAAAATGGCTATCTCAAAATTTTGATCGGGTGACTTTGGGAAAAATGAGCGTCGGAGGGGAAATAGTTACCCTCCATTGTTTTGGTCACTTAAAAAGGGCACTAGAAGTTATTATTTCAGTTCGAATGAGCCTTCCCGTAATATTCTAGGACCACTGGGTCAACACATCGGCAATCATTCTTCTGGCAAAAAAATAAAATTCAACATTTTTGAAGATAAGGGCTTGAAATCTCTTCAGAAAGGTTCTCTGATGCGCTAAATCTGATGGTGTGGTTTTCACTAGGATTCTATTACTTTTAGGGGGTGTTTACCCCTTTTTTTTCGAAAATAAGGCAAATTTTCTCAGGCTGGTAAATTATGACGGCAGAAACTTATATATTTGAAATCAGCATAAGAACCCGATTCTGTTGATGCATCTATTGGTATCATAATTCTTATTTTTAGAGTTTCGGTTACTATTGAACCGGGTCGCTCCTTACTTACAGTTCGTTACCACGAACTGTTTGATATGAGGCTTCAGTTTTCTTTTTTTCTATTTCCTGTTTCCTATACCAATATTTTGACTTAAAATTTGGTTTTTACACGTTACTACTTTTTCTAATTTTGATTCAAATTCTGTCATTTTTGTATACTTGTATTTTATACGCTAATAGACTCAATTATCATTAATGATTGTTTGTTATATCTTATTAATTTCATCCTAATGTCAATGGTAAAAATCTTATTTGAAGAGGCTACAAACATTCCATTTCTTTCAACACTTATAATATAATAAGAAGAACAATTTTTTATAGAGATTCCATAAAACAGAATTTTTTCGAGCTTCCAGCTCTGGAGAACTGGTGTCCACAGCTTCGGAACAAAAATAATGATAAGTAATAAATTATAATGAATGACAAATTGGCCACCAGCCTATTGTTATTATTTTAATCTTCCAGGAAAATGAATCTTGCTTTTTCAGAGCTTATGACGGCGTATTCTCAGAGACGACGCATTTTAACTCTGGTAACTATTGAAGAGCTATTGGGTAACTATTGAAGAGGGATATACGACTGGGATTTATAGTCCCTACCAGCGCTACCGACCTCTATTTCTTGGCCCTTCAGCTAGAAAGCCATCCTGTGCATTCAAACCCCCTTTCTGTTTAGCTTCCCCGTATTTCTCCGGGTACCTATTTCGAGCTGGGTCAACTTGGGCTAAGCTTAGAAAGACATACCACTAATCCTAGTTCCAAACCAGATAATCAGTAAGACATACGGACTGTAAAACAATTGTAATCATGGATACTAATATCATGGATACTTTTGTTAATTTTCGTGATGTGGCACAATTCAGAGCTTCTCAGCTAAGAAATCGGATTTTGATAATATAGGTTAGAGCCTCTAAGTAGACTCCCGCTGTATTTCCAGCAGACTCCACTGTTTTTCCAGTAGACTCCGCTGTATTTTCCAGTAGACTCCACCGTATTTCCACTGTTTTTTCAGTGTACTCCAACCGTATTTCCAGTAGACTCCACTGTATATTCCAGTAGACTCCAATGCATTTCCCAGTAGACTCTGCTGTATTTCTACTGTTTTTTCAGTAGACTCCCATCGTATTTCCAGTCGAATCCACTGTATTTCCCAGTAGACTCCACTGCATTTCCACTATATTTTCAGTAGACTCTACTGTATTTTCCAGTGATTTAGTTTCTAATATCAGAAAGCAATCTAAATATTTATTTTCAACGAGTATTGAGTAAAAGATAAAAACATGAGCGTTGATGCCTTATTTGTCCTTAGATTAGTTATTTGCCTTCATTTTTTTCAATTTGATGGTGTTTGTGCTGATGTTAACACACAAAAAGATATTAGTTAACCGTATTCACAAAAATTTGACAAAAAAAAAAAATTATTGCATAGTTGTGTTGCGAGAGCAACACTTTGGGTTTGTCCCGGTTTTTTTTGTTTTGTTTTTTTCCTATGCCGCCGATCTCAGCTTATTCCTGGAAACTGGTAAGGGTCTAACCTGTGCGGTTTTTACGGAAAGTGTGGACCTCAGGCCGGATTGATGAATATGACATTACATTTTGGAAAGCTCCGTAGAACTCTTGCCTGGGGCCAAAAAGGATGGTTTTTGCTTGTCCTCGAGCCAGAGCCTATGGTGTGCGAAGTGAAGTGGAGTTATATAGCCTATGTCAGAGAGGAGTATCTGAAGTTGTGCAGCCAAGCTTTCGTTTCATCAAACCATGTTTCTGCTTTCGAGTGGAAAGCTCCGTTCTAGCAGGCGAGCAGGCAGGCACCAGTTTCAAATTGAAGATGGACTAAAATCTATAAGTGTTAAATATATGCGGTAGTTCCCCGGCCCCACAGCCAATATATCTTCTTTGAGTGATAAATAGAAAAATTTACAGAAACAAAAAAGTGCGATTTTCCCACGGGTCCGAAAGTGCTGCCATCTATTGTTTCTAGCCATTTCTGTTCGTGATTTCAGCTGACTTTACCATTCTTTTTTTTCTACTTGGGATTGCAATAGAGAAATGGTATCAGATATACCTCTTAAACTTTAAAAGTTCTCTCATTGCTAAAGAAATTAGAGCTTATCCTTTGCTCCTTTCTAAGTGGTGGTGTTAGAAAGTTGGCCTCCGGCAAAAAAGTCAACTTTTGAACTAAGACAGATAGAATTTTTTTTTCAATGACAATCGATAGACCTTGATGAGCTGATCAAAGTATATGTCATCCATTTTTTGTTACAAAAATTCCTTCATGACATACACCAGTTTGAAAGTTTCAAGGGGTTGACAACTTCAGTGGTAAGGTACACACTTGAACCAAAAATAGGCCGATACCAATTGTGAGATATGTAGGGGACTTCCAAGCAACAGTCGATTATTAGCTTATAATCATCTTTGGCAATGAGGGGTTTGCAACTTTTGCTGATTGGTGTACCTATTATCTGTTTCTGGTGTAATTGATGGTAAGAACAACTTGGTTCCCGATTGTAAGACATGTAGGGGAGTTGTAAGTAATAATCGGCTGTTAGGCTACAATGACTTCAGCGACAAGGGGTTTGGAACTTTTGCTAGTTGGTGTACCCATTATTTGTTTCCGGTGAACTTGGGATGTATATCCCGGGAGAGGGACTTGTAAGTAAGAATCGGTTGCTAGAGGAGGCTCACGAGGGGCTACAAATTTGTGCAAATTGGTACACATCTATGGAATCAGGGACCCATAAATTTCCTGTAATGACTCGCCATCCAATAATAAGCGATCCTGGATGGCGAGTCATTACAGGAAATTTATGGGTCCCTGATGGTATTTTGGTCCTGAAAAGTTACAGATAGCTTTATAATACCAACTAGATTACATAAGATAATGTTCCAAGTTTCCATCCGTCACGATGTCTACGACTGAAAAGGATAAAGTTCAACCGGCTGCAAAGTGACATTTAGGGGCCTAGTAAGTAATAATCGGCTGTTAGTGTGGACCTCGGGCCGGATTGATGAATATGACATTATATTTCGGAAAGCTCCGTACGACTCTTGCCTGGGGCCAAAAAGGATGGCTTTTGCTTGTCCTCGAGCCAGAGCCTATGGTGTGCAAAGGATAAAGTTCAACTGGCTGCAAAGTCAATTTAGTCCCTTCTTCCAATATTTTTTTTTTTTCAACCCTGAGGAATAGCCTTTGATCATCTGATTACTGATTGTGTTATTCTTTGTCTCTCACGGAAGAGGGACTTGTAAGCAAGAATGGGTTGCTAGAGGAGGTTCATGAGGGGCTACAAATTTGTGCAAATTGGTGCACATCTATGGTATTTGATCCTGAAAAGTTACGGATAGCTTTATAATACCAACTAGATTATATAAGATAATGTTCCAAGTTTCCATCCGTCACGATGTCTACGATTGAAAAGGATAAAGTTCAACTGGCTGCAAACTCAATTTAGTCCCTTTTTCCGATATTCTTTTGCTGTTGTTTTTTCAACGCTGAAGAATTTGATCATGTGATTACTGATTGTGTTCTTCTTTGAATATGCCGTTTTGAAAGCTTTGATAGTTTTGACAACTTCAGCATTTAACCGATAGCGAAGAAACAAAACCAAAGTGTTGCTCTCGCAACACTTTAATCGGCAAAGCCGAACAAAGGTTGCCACAACACTTCACGTTGCCCAGGCAACGTAGGTCTAGTTCATTTTCAATCATTACATGTATTAATTCAGTCTCACAGGGAACAAAAAGTACGGTCTTTATCAAATATTAATAACTTTTTGCAGAGCTCAGAACTCACTCAGAGAGTTTACTTATTGAAAATCTTGCAAGTAAATAACTTTCTGTGCTTTTCATTTGGGTTAAAATTTAACACAGGAGAACCTATCAGGCTGAATTGAACAATTCCTTCTTTTTACTAGCTTTAAAGTTAAAGCAGGAACCAAGGTTATTTCAAGAAGAAGGGCTTTCCTTTCTGGCATACACTTAAGCAATAAAGTGATTGGCCTAGAAAACTAGGTCACAGACGTGAGCCAATGAAATAAAACTATGCTTTTACCACGGAACTTCAGGAAAATGACCCCAGTTTTTCTCCTTATGCAAACCTTATATTGAACTAAAATATTACTTACTGATCCAACATCATTCGTAGAAGTATCTGGTGGACACGAAAGACAACCACTCTGTTGTGGCAAAGGCTGGTAAAAACCTCTCGGACATTTAGTACAATTTGTTGAATCTGAAGGCAAAAAGGTACCCGGTGGACATCTGGGGATTGTGCATTCTTCTGGCCCGACTGCTCCCTTGTTTCCGATTGGTGTTGTTTTATCAGCTGGACAGGGTGTGCAGGTCATATGCAGTCCTTTTGTACGGTAGGTTCCTCTTGGACAAGGCTCACACTGAGCAGTTGTATCTGACCCAGATGCAGTCATCTGTTGGCCACTGGGACAATCTTCTCGGCACTCTTCTATAGAGGTAGCGACGTCAGTTCTAGTTGTTTTTCCGATGGGGCAGGCAAGGCAGCTAAAGGATCCTTCTTCTGGCTGGAACCTCCCAAAGCCACATACCACACAACGTTTTGCTTCATCATTGTACATCATACCACGAGAACATTTTTCTGCAAAAGAGGATTTCAATAACAGCGGCATAAAAAAAAATTAAAATTCTAAAAGAAAAAGAATATAAAACTTGATCAAGAATCGAAAATCATTTCCGATACTTGTGCATCTTATAATTGTATTCCAGTTAGTATCTTAATATTACAAATATAATCAAAATAATTTATTTTTAAGTAATTTAAATAGTGCAATAATTTAATTTTGGAATTTAAAGGGAAGAGCCATCTAAGTAAAAGAGCCTAGGCAAACTCCGTGAAAAATATAGGAGAGCTCATTTTGTGAAGGGGAAATAATCCGAATTTATACCCCCCCCCCCAGTTTGCTTCCTTGATTGAAACAGCTGCTCAGAAATACCTTTAAATATTTACTAGGCTGTTTAGGGCCTATAAATCGAAAGAGACAAATGTCCAAAGCTCGGATCCCAATAGTTATTTCAAATAACTTCTCAGAAAAGCACATATTTCATTATTAATTAACGGGGCTGGTTGACCACTTGCTTGTTTCTCTTAGGCCCAAAAGAGCCATCAATATGCCGTTGCTTTTTGTACGAACACTTTAATGAAGGTTTATATCTCTTAAAATGTGTTGTGGTCTCCTGATATGTGTGGTCATAATATGATATGATGTGGTCTGTGATATTCTGATATCATCGTACCAAAAACAGACCATTACATTACAGTCGAGGCAAGGACGCTCGTGTCCCCCTCAAAATTAAAAAAAAAAAACTTTACAATATTTTCTATAATGTCTTCTATTTTCCATAAAATAGACCGATTATAATTTCTTTTCTTAATTCACCCTCTCCCTCTACCCACAGAAGATAAACAGACAAAAAAGAGTTCCTGAGTAGATTAAAGTCACTATATTGCACACACAAATGAAGATTTCTTATTACTGCATTTTTTTTTTCATGGATAGACAGCCTATATGTTCACCCACAAAATACGTAAAAATATTGCCACCGTGTAGCGTTATTTCACTGGACACAGGTTCAACATAAGCATCATAGATGACATGACCATCATTGACACTACCACAATATTTGGTTGCCGGTATTATTTTTGGTTTCGGGTTTAAATTGGATTTTCGTGACACAAAATACCCAAATTTCAATTTGACAGTGTTGTCTTCATTTTTCCTTAAACGAGCCCTAAGAGGTACGATTTTCTGTCTAAATAAATTTTAGATAATTTTTCTAATACCCAATACCCAAATTCTAAAACCCAATACCCAATACCCAAATTTCAATTTGACAGTGTTGTCTTCATTTTTCCTTAAACGAGCCCTAAAAGGTACGATTTTCTGTCTAAATAAATTTTAGATAATTTTTCTAATACCCAATACCCAATACCCAAATTCTAATACCCAATACCCAATACCCAAATTTCAATTTGACAGTGTTTTCTTCATTTTTCCTTAAACGAGCCCTAAAAGGTACGATTTTCTGTCTAAATAAATTTTAGATAATTTTTCTAATACCCAATACCCAAATTATAATACCCAATACCCAAATTTCAATTTGACAGTGTTGTCTTGATTTTTCCTTAAACGAGCCCTAAAAGGTACGATTTTCTGTCTAAATAAATTTTAGACAATTTTTCCCACTCTGCAAATTTACTACTGTTCTAGGAGGGGGAAAGGAGGTCATTAATTTTGATTTAATAAATCAAATAAATCTATTATTTGTATAATATTACTTTTATTATTCCTCCTTTCTATTTAATTAATGCGTGTTTTGATTTTGGCTCATCGTACATGAATAATTAAAATAAAAATTGCACATTATTTTTTTCGGCTAAATGGTTTTCTCATAGTTTGATAGGATGATTTTGATAAAAAGTGGGTGGGGGAGGAGGCCTAAGGCCCTCCAATTTTGGTTGCTTAAAAAGGCAACTAGAACTTTTTTATTTTTTACGGACGTTTTTATTAGTAATAAATATGCGTTAACTTACAAATTAACCTAGGTAACGAACTTCTATATTTGTATATTTTTTATTAAGTGTATGAGGTTTTTTTTTACACTAAAGCTTGGTTTTACGAAAGCTAGAGTTGAAATTACTAAAAATACTTCAGCGTAAAGAGCGAGGTATTGTGGAGGAGAAGAACCCCCTTATGTACGTAATAATTTCTGTTCTTTTTAGGTTTTAATGTTGTTCCTTACTTCCAGCAGAATTTTTTTTATTTATTTCCTCATTTTTCTAATAACGCTAGAAAATATTGCAGACCCTTCATGGAAATTCTCGTCCCTCACGACAAATTCCTCCATGAAAAGATCCTCCTACATAACCGCCTACATAAATTAATTAAATTTGAAAGGAGGTCATTCAAATTAGTGTCAGGAGGACAGGGCATTGTACCCTATTCTTCCGTTCAGGACAATCATCCTTAGCCAAAAAAAGGATTCACTCATCCTTGACCCTTTATTTCAAAAACACGAAATATCGTACACATGACTGACACTTCCGTTTGGGGATATGAGAAAATTGAATTTATTGGTGTAATTTTCACCAAGATCACGCTGTTTTTAAACATGTTTTCTCCCATTGAGTAGAATTATGCAAGTTTCCATCAAAAAGCTTTTGATGAAAAACAAGATACTTAATGAGTTTTGTATATTTGTAATGATGTGAATCATAAAAACATCGATTGTTTTCTTTTGTTTTCTGCTTGAAAATAGAGAAAAGTCTGAATCGTTTTGAGAGTTTCGAGAAGAAATTAAAGAATTCTAACTAACACTGGTTAATCAGAGGCTTAACAGAGATTTCTGCAGGTAAGTTTTCAGTTCTGTTTTTAACAAACTTACCATAGCTTATATTAGTCGGTTATATGAAATATAATACAGGTATAAATTACATGCATAAATATATGTTCTGTATATAAATATATGTTCTATATATATGTTCTATATATATATATATATATATATATATATATATATATATATATATATATATATATATATATATATATATATATATATATATATATATATATATATATATATATATATAAATATATATATATACCAAATTAAGACATACCTTCTCTGGCAGCTTTTAGAACTCTTAAAAGAAACCATGTTTTATTTTAAACCTAAATGAATTTTATATATTCGGAATCATTATAACTTTGGATTGATTTGAGGTGTATAAGTTGTTTCCAAAAGTTTTTATTTTAACGATCAGATTTTTAATTTAAATTGAAAAAATGATTGAAATAGAAAAAATACATATTTACAATTTGGTCTATATGTTTATTTGGTCTATGTTTTATTATAAACCCAAATGAAATTTGTATTTGAAATCATCCTAATTTTTGTATTTTTTGACACATACATATTGTTTCCAAAACTTCTTACTTTACTGATTTTATAATAAATCTATGTATCAACTTACCTTTGCAATCCTCTGCAGCTCTTGATCCAGTAGATACAGTAGTTCCAGGCTTACCATTTATGCTAGGACATGGTATACATCCAGACTGTCCAGTTTGTGATTGATACGTTCCAATGTCACATCGATGGCAAGCCCTGTCCGTTTGATTGAAGTACAGACCAGACGAGCAAGGAACTGGAAATGGTTTTTCTTAAGCAAGTTTTCTTGACAAGTACAATAAGTAGTATCAAAGTGAGGATTATACCATGGCTAGTTAATTTGGTATGGTTAAAGCCACAGAGAAACAGAGGGACTACTCGTCAAAAATCTGGTGGCTTATAAACTTCTCATTCATTTTACTGGCTTGAAATCTATTTGTTTATCGTTAAGAAAATAGGTATCATCCCTTTTCGACAATATATTTTATAACAACTAAGGTACTTCAAATAAAAATAACGATTAAATTATTAGTAGGACTACGACCCCCACAAAATCAAGGGAAAAAAATGTTGAAATAATAAATAATTATCATGCAAAATATATCCATATAATGCAGGCATTTATCAGTTATTTATTCATTAGTAACCACACCTGACAAAGGTGTTTTCCTATTAATATATCATAATAAACACGTAGTATAGAAGATAATCAAAATTCATGCCAAAGATCCTCTCTTACAAATACAATTACAAACAATTTACAATTACAAACAATTACAATTACAATTACAAATACAAATTAAATCAGATGACTTTAAAAATTCACTCAATTAAATTCTAAATCAATTAAAACCTTAATTGAAATAAGTTTGAAAGATAGATAAGATAAATAATCAGCTTCAGATAATTGAAGCTGAGATTGCTTACCTCAAATATTTGAAAAAAAAATTCTTGGGAAATTTCTGAACCGTTTTGAAACCTTTCCTAACCACATTACTCCCATTATCTTGTTCCTTGGCCTCAACAAAGGAACTTTCTCCGTGAGCGCAAATACGGACTTGTCCTTAAGTTTGGACACTCACGACTCAGAAGCATCATTCGTCTGTTGCCATACCCTTGTACACAGCGTCTACCTACCCAAAGCAAGAATAAAATCGAACCATTGAGGTGCCTCACCAGTTGGTCTATAAACTATTTAGTTCCTTTAATCTTCCGTAATTTATTGACCATATATTTTAAAAAATAGCATGATTTAGTTACGGCCTAGGCTAAAATAATGAAAATGTTTCTATTAAATGAATAATCTCTTTTTTTTTTTAGATAATATACCCAGAAAAGAAAAAAGAATCATACCACAGCTTGACCCCTGTACAACTTGACCAGGAGGGCATACAAAGTTAGCTTCTAGTTGCAAACTGGTTGGATCGATTACTGTGTTTGGGAGGGCATCTCGGACATCCAAGCCACTGCTCTCGAGTATCAAGCTTTCAAGCAATCTGCGAATGGTGGTCTGTTCGTTGGTATTTGGGTTAGTCACTGGATCACTGCAAAAGGGGTAGGATATCGTCAACACTTGTCAACTTGTTTCAACTATACACAACCAGCATTTACATAAATCTTAGAAGCAAAAAGTACTAGTAAATTAATTTTTAGCAACGAGATCCTTGAATAATTAAAAATTAAGATGGAATAAAAAATTAAAGACGATTATGAAAAATTCTTTGTAATGATTTTTGATGGAAACTATTTTCCAACAAGGGTGTTGACTGGACTTTATTTTAGTTAAAGGGGAGAAAAGAGGGATAGAGAAAAGCTGGTTAGAAAAGAGGTGGTCACAATTAAGAAAAAAATGTGGTTATTTTAGCAGAGTACAAATTATAATTCATTTGAAATGCCAATCAATTTAGATTTTCTCTTTCCCATTATTTTACTATGTTGGGTGGGGAAGTGCTTGGTACATAAAGCCTTGCTTTGAGGGGGGCGGGCTTTCAGTTACTCTTATGTCGTTTTCATTTACTCTTACTTTGAATGTCTAAAAAAAACGACTTACGCAAGTCATAAAAATAACATCAAAACATAGTTCTTCCACTGCTTTTACGACAATTTTTTAGAGCATTCTGGATAACTTTTAGTCATCTAAGCCCCACAAACCTTGGAAACCCCCCTGAAACTCCCTTATTATATTGCCGAGTTTAGAACCCGAGAAAAATTATAAAGAAACTTATAGTCAGTATTATAACTAAATTACACCATTTGCAATTAATGCAAATTTTAGGCAAACCCTTCTAATCTTTAAAATCTTTAACAATTTTTTTTTTATCATACTAAACTGCAAGGGGAATAAGAGAGAGGCTGGATACTTCAGGTTAAACTAAGAAAAAAATGCAGAATAGGGATGGTATTTTTAGCTTTTTCTTATTTGTATGATAACTATTCAAATGAGGAGGATAACCTAGATTAGAATATGATAGAATTTAACAAATATGGCTCAAATCTTTGGAGTTTTTTTTGCAGGAAACTAAAGTGAAAGAGAATGGAGGAGAGGCGGAGAGTTTTCTAGTCATTCGGCCCCAGGAGGATTAACACTGCACTGAGTTTGTGTTATTGGCAAAAGCTTGGAAACTTGAAATGAATATTAACTAATGATATTTCAACAATCTTTAATTGACTATCAAGATTAAATTTGGCCCCGTCAAATTTTGTCACATTAATTGTCGCAAGTGTGGCAATTTCCTTATCTGCCAGCCTGTTGTGTTAATTTTCTGTGTCACTGCCACAGCCACATATTGTCGGATTGAAATAGATTATGCCACAGCCACATTATGTGGCTGTGGCACAGCCACAGCCACATAAAATGTGCCACTGCCACATATTGTCGTACATTCTACAAAATGTTAACAAACTCTTGGAAATAGAGTCTTGGATTAAGCCTTTGTTTTCGACATAAATTTGAAAAATTCCATTTCTTTAAAAATTTAAACTTTTGTGAAATCTATACAAAAACTAATTAGGTCCATTCTCGAGAAATTGTAAGCTCCTCTACTTAAAATGAAAGTTGCCAAAGTGTGGTATTTCAGAAAAATTATTTTTTTTCTTTCTTTATAATGATATGTAGCTCAGTGACCAAAGGTAGACAAAACCACCAAAGGCGCCGTAAGATTGGTTCCAATGAGTGCCAAATTAAAACCAATCAAAGTGTTCGGTGCCATGCACATCTCCAATATATGACTCTGTCTTCAAAATATAAAATAAACTGGCGCAGCACAAAATCGATTGTACTGCCAAAGTTGATGCACTGATGGTGAAAGTAAGGCCAACAAAGTAATGTTGGAGAAGAAAAATTTTCGAATCTAAGTTAATTTTTAAACTAAAAGAGAAAAACACGGCACAAAATCGGAATGTATTTTACCGCTCACATTTTCAACCCTAAAACTGGTCTTAAAAAAAATTAATGCAGCGCAAGATCGATTGCACTACCAGATTTGATTCGATGATGATGAACTTAAAGTCATCAAAGGCATGCTGCGGAAGAAAGATTTTGGATATAAGTTAATTTTTAAACTAAAGGAGAAAAGTGCCGCACAAAATCGGAATGTGCTGCAAGATACAAAACATTAATAGCAAACTTATAAATGGCAAAAAGGCACGGTTTAGCAGGAATATTTCCAATCCTAAATTTAACTTTCAAAACAAAAAAGATGCAGCACAGAAAAATTGAGCTACAAGATTTAATGGTGAACTATTGGCCAATAAAGGGACGTCGTGGGAAGAAAATTTTTGAATCTTGGTTTGGTTTTTAAAGTAAAGGAAAAAAATGCAGCAAAAAATCAGATTGTGCTGCAAGACTTGAAACATTAATGATCAGTCTATGTATAAGTACACCATATTATGCTGATCACATTTGTGACCCTAGAAGGTGAGATGAAAAGACATTACCATAACTACAAACAGAAAAACCCTGTTTTGGAACTGAATCAATCCTTACCTCTCAGCAGGGAAGGATATTTCAATATCGTAAACGTCATCTTGATCAGATTGTCTCCTCTTCCTGATTGAATTTTGATTTGTCTTTTTGCCGCATTTGATGCCAATACTCAAAGCATCGCAATTAACATCATCTGCACAAATGTGCCAATCTCTATTAGTCTTCTTAATTAACTCCTTGATTTTTTGATTCAAGACTTTACGGCCTGCGTCATTGCACAGCGTTGCTCCAAGAAGCTGGAATTTAGTCTTAACTATTAGTTGCGCTGCGGAGCTGCTGCTGCAAGCTGGGTACACAAAAGGCAGTGACGGGTTTTCTGTTGGTCTCCAAAACCCTTCTGGGCCACAGGAGTAGAACCTAGCAGTTGACTGTGAAAAAGCGCCGCCCTTATTACATTCGATGCTGCAAGCTTTGAATTTCCCGTTTGGACCCCAGTCAGCGCAGCGCTGGATGCCCCCAACCGGATCTGCTAGGGTCGGGCAGAAGTCACCTAAAAATAAAAATGTTTCAGCCAACACACTAGTGGCACTGTAAAGCCATATCCAGAAGAAGCTTCAGCTAATATTCAGGATCTAAAGATGTCCTCGGAGTTGAAAAGAACATTTTTATTTAAACATATAAGGTGGACAGACGGCCCACATGCTTAGTGGCATATTTCAGAACTGCAAATGATTTACAATCAGACAAAAGCAGCATTAGAATAACTTATCGGACGAATTAAAAAGAATTGAAAAAACAGAGCTATTATACTACAAGTTAAATTTCCGGATAAATTTTCGACAGCCCCTTAAACAGAAAATCGTCACAGTGATCACTGATTTTAGCTCCTGTTTTTCCCCCAACTTTGTTCCTAACATTTTCTTTATGCATATATGCAGGAGAGGGAGGGGGGGGGGGGCTCTAGCCTGATACAAACTTCCAGCCAGAAGTTGAACTTCCAGATACATTTTCGACAGCCTCTTAAGCAGAAAATGATCACTAATTTTAGCTGCTGTTTTTCCCCAAAATTTGTTCTTAACATTTTCTTTATGCATAGATGCAGGAGAGGGGGAGGAGGGGCTCTAGCCCGATACCTATTCAACCGAACATGTTGAGAACCGTGCATTTTCCCATACTTTTTTTCATTTGCTAAATAGCTCGCTTATTTCTCGGCATTGTACCAACCCCCTTCCAAATTAATCTTCTATGATGAGCCTGAGTATCATTAAAATTTTTAGGGTTTTCAAAATTTTAACTAAGCATTAGATTGAACTTTAAACAACTAAATTAACTGATTAACTTGGGAAGGAAGGAGGTCAGATATGCGAGCTTAGAAAATTTTAATGCAAAGATTTGGTTTCAATACTACAATCAGAACATCAGGACGCCCTTGGTCATATCATAGATTTACATAGACAAATTTTAAAATTACCAAGAAGAGAAGACAGAAGATAATAAAATAAATTTTGGTTTATAAAGAAGAAATAAATCATTGTTTGAGAGAAATCATACAAGCAAAATTAAGAGAAAAAGTATATATCAAACATAGAGATATTCCAATCGTTCAACTTATTGTTAAAGAATGACAAACCAGCTGTATAAATTAACGAAATTCAATTAGTGAAACAAGAATTTTCATAATTTCATGAAAGATCAATTGGTGCAATGCAAGTTTCTGGTGCTCAGGAATAAAGCAGTAATTTGAATCCAAAATTAGAACAAAGTGACTTTGAAACTGAACAACTACTATTGACAACTCACAGCAGCACCAAGCCGCCTGAGCCCAACACAGATACGCACGCTACTCTTCTATCCCAACCTGTTCAAATTCTCCCACTTAAGACCCTCCTATGAAATTCTCATTTCCCTTAAATCTTTCCTTGCGACATCCTCCAACCCCATTCAGGGGCGACCTGCTTTTTGTTTGGCCCTAAAAGGTTGTCCAACAAGGTAAGGGTAAGGTAAAGAATACGGCATTAGACTTTACAGTCCCTACCGGCGGTACTGACCTCCGTTACTTGGCCCTTCAGCCAGGAAGTGCAATGGGGGGTTGGGGGGGCAACCATCCTCTGCTTTCGCACACCCTTCTTGTTTACCTTCCCCAAATTTCTCTAGGTACCCATTTAGAGCTGTCCAGCAAGGGCAATATATCATCCTTCTTCTGTAGAATATGTTCTAGCCACCTCAACATTTCTCTCATTACAGCCCTCAAAAGCGGGATTGACTCACATTTTTTGTATTTTGAAACTGATGTCGGCACAAAAATTTATTCCGAAACTGAGAAAACTTTTTTGATCACTTTTGAACAGTCTCTAAATAGTAAATTCTTGAATCGGCTTCAGATCTCCTGCTTCTGGTTTCTGGTGTTCAAGAATAAAGCAGCAATTTGAATCCGAAGATTCAGTTCCAACATTAGAATTAAGTCACGTTGAAATGGAAGGCGGCAAAAAAAAAAAAATAATAAAAAAAAAAATCCAACACTGAAAAAAACTTATTCGATCACTTTCAAACAGTTTCCAATTTATAAATTTCCAAATTGAGCTTAGACCTCCTTTTCAAAAACAGACGAAACCATTGTTTTCATACCAGAAAATTCGTTTACTAATATAAAATTAGTAAAATATAGTTTTGGTGGGTTTTGCTTATCTTAACAGATCCATTTTAAGAGTGAGATTGAATTGATTGGTGCAAGTTTGACCACTGAAGTACCAAGTTTTTTTTTTCAACACTACTAAGTTTGGGAATTTTTCAAGAAAAAGGAATTTTCTCTATTCATGTCATTTAGATTGTCGTTTATTTGCGTTTTGTTCAAATCTTGCCCCCCCCCCCCTCCGATCAAAAATTCTTGACTACCTTCCTAATCTGCCTACAATCAATTGTTTTTATACAAAAAATGATGTGTTTTAGATCAAAGAAGACCGAAAATATCATTATCTAAAATAATATTCATGGCACAGTAAAGTTAAATGATAAAAAAAGAGTCTATTTGAACAAGTTTTTCTATTTATTTCATTTAGATTGTCGTTTTTTTTTGCGTTTTGATCAAATTCTCCCCCCTTCCCCCGCTCAAAAAAGTCTTGATGACGTGTTCTCATGATGTCGAGTCTTCCTTGGGCATTTATATTCACTTGTACTAATCAAATGTTTAAGACCAACATCTGTACCAACACCAACATTTACCCCCAACAACACAATTTACCAACAACAAACACCAATACCAACATTTGTAATATACTAAAACACTATAACTCTAAAATATAAACTGCAACCACTCACGTAAAACGTAAACCCTGAATGAACAAACAGCTGCATTTTCTTCTGCATCAGTTGCCAAATATGTGATATCATAGTTGCCCCAGGCCAGAATTAGGCCTGATTTATATCCATGAACTTCAACTATATTCTGGACGCCAAACTTGTCAGTAAACTTCGGCTCCTCCCACATTACTTGCGCTGTTCCATTTTTAGTTTCTACCCAGATGTCAGATGGACAAGAGACAATCTTTGGAGGTTCCTAAAATTAAAACATTTTATAGGTAAAAATATTTCTCTGTAGACTGCTTTGCACTTCTTCATGTGATGCTTTTAAATTTTTATATTTTATATTTTAATGTTATTACATGTGTAAAACCAAAAGAGGTATATAAAGGCATGCAAAAATAAATATTCAAAACAGTCTTACTATGACATGAAAAATTATCTACCTATAAAGCTGGTAATATCTGTTTATTAAATGAACGGTTTATTAAACAACTTCCGTAGCTCTTGGCTAATTTGCACTTGCAAAAACGTAAAAAACAAAAATTATGCACTGTTAAACATAGACGTAAAAAAAAGCCCGAATGAATTATAATATCGGTTTGTCCGTGCACGTATAGGAATCAGTTTGGACTTCTGTCTGCTTCTACTGTCAGGCAGAACCAGACAGAACCCATCACCCGTCTGCGGGTAAGATGTCTCGACGGGCTGGGTCTAAAAGCAATGCTTTTCCAAACCTCATGATGGTGTCACACAATTTTTGCTCGAGGCAATGAATGTTTAGCGTAATGAGTGCTTCTTGGTAAGGAATATCTCTAGAAACCAGGATAATCCTGACTGCCCTTTTTGCACTGACTCTAGGTCGTACTTCAGGTGAGCAGTGGGTAGTACTGAAGGGCCCCACACAGGAAAGGCATACTCCACGACTGGCTGCAAGATATGCACGAAGGAGACATTTGACATCGCAACCAAAGCGACGCATTTTTGGGCAGTATTTGAAGGGAAGCATTACCTTTCCTAATTACACTGTCAACATGCGTGGCGAAAGAACAGTCTCTGGAGAACATAACACCGAGTATCTTCACTTCTGAAGATACGGGGGGGGGGGGTAAAGTCTCTTTTTAGGGGACAAAGCTGAAGAATTTTGACTTCGTAGCGTTAATGATAAGATTGGACTCATTACACTAGGAATTTAGTAGGTCAAAAATGTCACTAGCAAATTGGACTCTAGGAGTATTACCCTCAAGTAGATAAGTAAGTACGAGTGATAAGTTATCCACAAACTTATACCTGTCTTCGTGCTCACTCAATATGTAGTAGATAACAGCAAGTATAGCACAATAGGTAGTAAATTAAAATCTGACTCTTTGAATCGGTTAGGTGAAAAACTAAGGAACCACATAAATCTAAAAAGTCCAAAAAATCAGGTAAGGAATTTTTAATAGAAAAGATTTCCGGATATACATATACAGTTTTCGGTAGTAGAGAGTGCCAAATTAAAAGATTAAATTAATAATGTGTATGAAAAGCCCGATAAAAACTAAAATAAATGCTGCACACATAACTTACACTTACAAGCGTGAGTTTCCTATGAAGGTACAGTTGTATTCAACACATCCAGATTTTTTTTTTTTTTGGGGGGGGGTAGCTTAAAAAAACCTTAAAAAAACATAAAAAATTGTTTATATTCATTTTTCTTACGTTTTTACAAGTCGGACAAACATGCTTAGGGGGTTCAAACCCCCTAAGTCCCCCCTGGATACGGCCTTTGTTGTATTTATAGACCTATGCTAATCAATTAATCAAAATTCCAAAAGTAGATTAAAATAAAACCTTTGAAAATCAAAGTATTCTTATTATTAATATAATAATGAAAAAAAAGTTAGTTATAAATAATTCACCAAGATGCTTCGTTGTTTGAGAAATTAGCCTCAGATATTAAAACAAACTTAATATAATAAGTCAATCTTGAGTTCTTTGACAGACATAAGCCTTATTGCACTTCCGCGTACCAAATAACATAATCACGAGTATTATTGTAAAAAAAAATCGCTATAATAATATGCAATTCTATGACCATTATGTACAGATTTCTGTATCCTTTATATTTAAGAACACAGACACAATTCAATATCAAATATATATATATATATATATATATATATATATATATATATATATATATATATATATATATATATATATATATATATATATATATATATATATATATATATATATAAATGAATTAGATTTACATATGCTTTCTATAGATCTACGCCAGCTACTTGAATCTAGGGGTATGATTTCTGTAATAAAATGTCTAAATAATTTATCCAAGAGGAATTTAATCAAACTTTTCTGGATTGTTAAGAATAATACAGCTCTTGAATATAATTTTAAAGTAATATATGATACAATTTGCATTCTAACTAAAACGAAATTTATTTCAAAAAAGAAAAAGTTTTATAAGATTGGTAATAAGGATAACAGATTATATTTACCTATTAATTTTACTTGTAAGCAGATTGAAGATATTAATTTACCAGAAATTTTAAATCAGCGGCATGTGAAACAGGCCCTTCCTAGTAATTTGAATTATAATGATAGTCCAGTTTTAACTTATAAATTTCCAAAAACTATTGGGCAAATTATTTTTAATTATAATTTAATACTTAAAAGATTAGATAGTGATATAAATTGGAAACCGGTTTGTAATTGTAGGCAACTTGGCCCATTTGTAAATCCTACTTACAAACATGTTATAACAGGGGACTTGTCAATAATAAAACAAGATGATCTTCAAATTATAATGAATAAAGGGGCTAATTCCCGTCTTTCTCATCATCTGAAACCATCGAGTGTTCTTGATGGCTTGGAAAATGATTTTGATTTATTTATTGATAAGTGGTGTAAGAAAGAGAATAAAAGTAAAGAGAGTTTTCAAAGTTGGAAGAATTTAATTATTATTAGAATAAGAAATAAAATATATTCTAATTTAAAAAATAGTAACACTAAATCATTATTTTATAATGCGAAAATTAAACAAGCAATTGCTAATCTACAGAATAAATTTGTAATTGTGCCAGTGGATAAAGCTAATAATAATTTTGCCATAATTTGTCAGAAGCTGTATTGTGATATCTTAAAAAGGGAGTTATGTACAACTAATGTTTACGAAAAGGTAAATTTAGAGGATGAGAATTTAATTGACAAGACTGAAGAAATACTTTTTAAAAATTTTAATATTAAAATAAATGACAATGATAAAAAGTTCCCTTTCCTATATTGGACTGTAAAATTTCATAAGAATAATAAACCACGTTTATTAAACACAATAAACCACGGTTTATTGCTGGAGCAGCTAAGTGTCCAACCCGCATTGCTGCTACTGACCTCTCTTTAATTTTAAAGGATATTGTAAATAAACTTAAAACCTATTGTTCTGGTATTAAAAAGTTTTCGAATTTTAATCCATATTGGAGTGTTAATAATTCACTGCAGGTGATAGAGTCTTTAACAATGGTTTCAGCTAAAAGAATTGAGTCTTTCGATTTTGCGACAATGTATACTAATTTATCACTTAATGTAGTGTTAGATAATTTAAAAACTGTTATCAAGAAATCTTTCCTCTTATCTGGTAAAAGGTTCTTAAAAATAGACACTTATAATAAAAAAGCTATATGGACAAATTGCTTTAATACCACAGTTAACTTGAGATGTTGCAGCTTGGATATGATTTTTGAGTTATTAGAATTTGTTTTATACAATACTTACATAAGATTTGGTGGTGATTTGTACAAGCAAATCGTGGGAATTCCCATGGGGGGGAATGCCAGCCCATTTATAGCTGACTTGTTTTTAAGTCAACAAGAATATAATATATGATGGATAAGAATAATCCAAATAATTTAAAACATGTTTTGTCAAAAGATATTTAGATGATATTTTGGTCTTAAATTGTAAGGATTTCATTGATATTTCTAAAAATATATATCCATCAGAGCTTACTCTTGAACCTAGTCATGGCGCTGGTCATGAAGATCATTTCTTAGATTTAAATGTTAATATTTGTGATAATAATAAATTAAGTTTTAAAATGTATAATAAAACGGATGATTTTGATTTTGAAGTGATTAGTTTCCCATTCCCTGAAAGTAATATACACTCAAATATCACATATTCTGCGTTTTTCTCACAGTTACTTCGTTATGCAAGGAGTTGTAGTAATTATATTGATTTTAAAAATAGATGTAAAATCTTAAGCCAAAAATTGATATCAAGAGGTTTTTCTGCAAATAAATTAACTTGGCTATTTAAAAAATTTAGTTTTCATTATAACGAACTTTTAAATAAATATCAAAAGAATTATCTGGTGGCTATTTTTAAAAAAAAATCCGCTCTATTAGAAACACAATTCAAAATAAATGGCGCTGCATCATCATTTCTCGAACCTCCGAAATTAGTTGAAAATTTCTTTAAGTATTTCCAGATAATTCTTTTGATATTTATTTAGAAGTTCGTTATAATGAAAACTAAATTTTTTAAATTGTCAAGTTAATTTATTTGCAGAAAAACCTCTTGATATCAATTTTTGGCTTAAGATTTTACATCTATCTTTAAAATCAATATAATTACTACAAATCCTTGCATAACGAAGTAACTGTGAGAAAAACGCCGAACATGTGATATTTGAGTGTATATTACTTTCAGGGAATGGGAAACTAATCACTTCAAAATCAAAATCATCCGTTTTATTATACATTTTAAAACTTAATTTATTATTATCACAAATATTAATATTTAAATCTAAGAAATGATCTTCATGACCAGCGCCATGACTAGGTTCTAGAGTAAGCTGCGATGGATATATATTTTTAGAAATATCAATGAAATCCTTACAATTTATATATATATAAATTTATGTACATATATAGCTATATAGATTTTTATATAATTTATATAAACATAAAAATATTAATATTATAAAGAACTTATAAATAGATAAATTTTAATAAATACATATAAAAATCTAAAAATCAATATATAAATAACAAACATAAATAATAAATAAAATTCTTACTTTATCCCTGTCCATTGAATTGCAGTCTGGTCCAGTCATTCCGGGTGGACACACTTTCATACCACAAGTCGACGGAATTGCTCTATCTACTGTTCCAGTAATCCTATCGTACCCAATCCATTGAAGAAGAAGACCATTGAATATAGTTGGTGACTGACAGCTTCGAACCTGTTTTGTGATCTCACCAACTAGGTCAAGTGCTCGTCCCCAGACATTAACACGAGACAAGTGGCCAATAAATCCTTCAGCTCCACGGCCACTTGCAACCTCTATATTTGGAGAGCCCAGGGTCACATATCCGCTGCAAGAAAACATTTGTTATGAACAGAAAAGATTATTTGCATAGATATTGATTATTATTATTTGATTATTATCAAATAATTATTGATTATTATTATACATAATCAAATAATTCGATATAATTTCAATTTCAATTTCAAAAAAATATAATTTCAAATAATTATTATTATTGATTATTATTATACATAGATTATTTGATAGATATATATACGACAGGAAGGTTGATGAGTTGGGTTATTTTTAAGCATGGGAGGGGATTGGTTGCCACTTAGAAGATAAAAAAGTATATGGGTCAAGTCAGGCAGCAGAACGACCCCTACTTTTTGCTAAATGTATCGGGGAAAACCATTTACATATTGTAAAAAACAGTAAAAAATTGGTTGATTTAAGATGGCAAGGTTGTGGACCAGTTTTATTTCCGAAAATAATTGGATGACTGAGCATTATAAGAAAAAAGAATTTTGAAGAAGTTTAAAGGATGGGAAATTTCTGAAGCTAGAACTGATCTACACAGCTCTTTTTCTATAGGTTTATAACGATTCTGTTTATGTAATGGCGTTTTTTTTACTTTAGATGCCGTCACTTGTTAGTTTCATTTTGTCTCACCTCTTGTTGGCTTTTGCATAATTCTATATATATAATAAAATATATTGTTCAAAGTGACATCGTCATGTTGAATGCTAACTAATGAACTGAACTGAAACTAATAAAACTGAATCAACTGTTGAATATTGACGTTGTAAGATCGTTATATTGAATGAAAACTCCAAAAAAAAAAAAACACACTTTATGCATTCAAGCGTCACTTTTTAATACTAAGTCAGTATAATAGTAAATTCAGTTTAATTGTTGAAAATAGTTAAAAATTTAAAGGAAATACTAGAAAATAGTAGGATTCGATAAATAATACACCATTGGACTTCACCGCCCCTACCGCCTGGATTGATCTTCGGTTCATGTCACTTCATGACCCTAGTAAAATGAATTGATTTATATATTAATGTCGCCTTTAAGTGCAATGGAAGGCTGGAGGCCTTCCATTGCACAGAGGGGGGGGGGGGGGCTGGAGCCCCCCACCACTGTGATTTTGCCTACGCTTTCTGTTTACCTTCCTCAGATTTCTCAAGGTACCCATTTATAATAGCAAGTTTCTTAACACTTGCTATTCAAATCGTCAAAATTTTTCTATTGTTAGCTCCCCCAAACAAAAAAAAATCTTTGTACGTGTCTGATGAGGCCATACCCTTACACGATAGCCCTGCTTCAAAGGGAAAACGCCAAAAAACAAATAAAAAATGATACGATCAACAAAGATTTTAACAAAAGTTTTAACTTTTTTCTACCAAAAAAACTTTTTTTTTATTCTAAACATTATCAGTTTTTTTTTTCCAAATACTTATAGCTATTTACAAAGAAAGAAAGAGAGTTCCACTTCTTTCCTAAGAGAAAAGTACCTAGAATAAATAAAATGCAACTGAACCAAATCCGTTCGTAATTCTTTATTCCAATATTGTTGCTTTATATACCAAATTCTTTAGACTTTTTACCAAAAAAAAGAAGAAAGAGAGTTCCACCCTTTTCTTAAAAAAAAAAAAAACAAAAAAAAACAACCAAACGCAATGAATAAAATGCAACTGAGCCAAATCTGTTCACAATTTTTATTCCAAAATTGTCAGTTTTTTATGCCAAATTCTTTTGACTATTTACAAAAAAGGAAAAAAGAAAGTTCCACGCTTTTCTTAAGAGAGAGAAAAAAAATACCCAGAATAAATAGAATACAATTGAACCAAATTTACTCGTAATTTTTTATTCCAAAATTATTACTTTATTATACAAAACTCTCATGACTACCTACAAAAAACGAAGGAAAGAAAATTCCGTACTTCTCTCAAGATAAAAAATACCCAGAATGAATAAAATACAACTTAACCAAATTTGTTCGTAATTTTTTATTCCAAAATTGTTGATTTTTTACACCAAGTTCTTTTGACTATTGGCAAAAAAAGGAAGAAAAGAAGTTCCTCACTTTTCTTAAGAGCAAAAATACCCAGAATAAATTGAACACAACTGAACTAAATTTACTGGTAATTTATTATTCCAAAATTATTAGTTTTTATACAAAATTCTTATGACTGCCTACAAAAAAAGGTGGAAAGAAAGTTCTTGGAACAAAATAATTTTTTATTCCAAAATTAAAAGTATTATTTTATTCAAAAATTTTCAGTGTTTATGCCAAATTCTTTTGACATTTAAACAAAAGAAAGTTCCACCATTTCTTAAGAGAAATAATACTCGAAAGAGAAATAATAATAATAATAAATAGAAATAATAAAAGAGAAATAATAAAAGAGAAATAATAACGAAAGAGAAATAATAAAAATAATAAGAGAAATAATAATCGAAATGAATAAAACACCACTGAACTTACTAGTCAGGTAATTTCATATCCTGTCCATATTTCTCAATTTTACCATATTTTTACCATAATAAAACACCACTGAACTTACTAGTCAGGTAATTTCATATCCTGTCCATATTTCTCAATTTTACCATATTTTTACCATAATAAAACACCACTGAACTTACTAGTCAGGTAATTTCATATCCTGTCCATATTTCTCAATTTTACCAACTATAACAGCATCGGTAACTACCGTCACGGTGCCAGCCTTGCCGTCCCAGATTATTGCAACATGATGCCATGCGCCATCGGTAACAGAGAGCCCAAGACGGAATGGAACAAACATGGGTTGCAATTCTGGCAGCAGCGCAACTGAAACTCCAGAACTATGAACTTGTAGAAGGATCTCCTTGTCAATTGGGATACTTGACGATCTGTGAGTAGAATACCCTTTTTAGTCAATGTGAAAAATGCTACTATCTTCACAAAAATTGGAAGGATCAGTCAGAACAACTGATGACACATAGAGCCGTATTGTCATAAAGTGACCAATAATGCCACACAGTACCAAAGTTTAAGCGAGAAGACTACTTAAAAAATACTCAAAATAGATCAGCTACGTAGTAAATATAAAAAAAGGAAACTGAAAGAGATTGGAGATTTTAGAGCAAAAAAGGGGGGAATCTGGGGCTCTTTCTCTATGCCATAGATAGGAGAATCAGTCTGAATAAGACAAGGGTTCTGCTAAAAAATCTTACTGTTTTAACATATAATATGTATAGAACCACACAAGGTCATACAGAGAATTTTTTTAATGGTAAGGGTAGTATTTTGAAGATGAAGGTACTATTTGAAAAAAAGGCAAACTATATCGAAAATACAGGAAAACTGCTAGCAATTTAAAGTTTGAGGCCATATTATGGCCACAGTTATGAGGCCATAAAGGCTACAGTTTCAATCGTAAATTTAGAGAAATATTTCTCTCTCTTGTATTGTTTTATTTGTAGTTATTTATACTTAAAGCTCTCAAAATGAAGAAAAACATTTCAAAAGAAATTTGTAAAAGAGCGTTAGTTTCAAGAAAAAAAAATGGAAAGTTTTCTGTGTTCTAGTGATTCTTCGACAATACACTCGGTACACTCTACCGAGTCACAACTTTACATCTTTTTTCGTCTATAGCTTTCATTTAGAATTTCACTTATTCAGCCCCCCCCCCCCCCCCGCAAAAAAAAACTGTTGTCAATTCTGTGAAAACATATGAAGCACAGTTGGGACGCTTGCTCACCTAAAATAAGATAATTTTACTCATTAATAAAATGCATGTTTGAATTGAATATATGAGACTTTGGAACTAAGCTCCCAAAAGTATACAAATCTTTTTATTTCTCCATAAAATGTTTAAATGGTTATACATTATGCACTTCAAGCCACAAGTTTATTGGTTACAAAACTCTTTGAACACAGTCAAAGAGTAAGTAAAAATTTTATTAAAAAAAAAAGTATAATAGAAGCATGATTTTTTTTTTTTAATTTGGTTTATCTATGCATGAAACTTGCTTAGAAAGGCGGAGCAAAACTACCCAAAATATTTCGTTGAACATTTTATGGTTATTTTATTGGTCCAACTTGACGTAAATCGGGCCAAAACTCATGCACTAAGTGTGCTACCATCTAAAATACCTGCTGCTAAACTAGTCTTGCGTATAAAAGTCACTTATTTAATTTACGACTCATTTTGAGCAATGATTGGTTATTTCTATTTGTTACTAAAGTAAAATTATTTGTATATTTATGTCTGTTAGTAAATTTCGTATAAACTTATGTCTGGGCTTATAGTTTTTGCTCTCTATTAAATATTCAATTTTTCGATAAGCCAAGAACTGAAACACGCACGGAAAGGAGAAGATATTTATATCAAAGGATTCATTAAATTCCTGTATAAAAACTGCATATTAATTTGGAACATTATTTTGTATATTTTCGATTTTAACTAAATTGCTTAAAAACTTACAACCCTACTTTACCCCCCTCCAAAAAATTTATTAGAAACCCTTCCAATAGTTCCCCTCTTCCTTGCTATTTATATTAATTCCTTGGTTTACCCCTTCTTTTATCAACCTGTTTAATTCCTTTATGTATTCAATTTGCTTTAACTGTTTTTAATCTTTTTGACACGTTAGCCTATGCACCAGTCCTTAGTTTCTTTTCTGACCAGTCTTACCTTTTTTTTCTCTTATTTTTACAGTTAAAACAGTACTTCGCTTACTTTTTTTCTGCGTTTGTTATTAAGCTTGATAATACGCGTGTTCAGACCATCTGAGCTTGTTACAAATTTTTTTGGGGGAAATACATCTTACCGACCAGAGCTAACTCTCGGGTAGTAACTATCGTCATGTCACAAAAGTTAGGAACAACACTAAGTATATAGTAAAATCATTAAAAAAAAAAAAAAACAATAAAAATACCAAAGAGAAAAATATTGTTTTTGCAAAGATGAAAAATAAAATAACACTAGACATGGCCTCACTAGGATAGGAGAGGAAGGAGGGGGGTGTATTGAATCTTAAAACAGTTAGAAATTAGAAGTTTTTCAGAAGTTAAAAAATGACAAAAACCATGCAAAAAAAAACATTTTTTAAATATTTATACAAAATAGCTCTAGCTAGATCGTCGACAACAAGCGTAAAATATGCGGGGGAATGAACTCTCCCGTAGTTGACTGTACTCCCGTATATGTACTCATCCTTTAGTATTAGAATAAGAGATATGAGAGAGGGTAGGGGGGGGACTTGGTGGTGGTGGTATTGAATCTTAAAACCATTAGGTATTTCCCAAATTTTTTCGAAAGTTAATAAAAATGATAAAAACCATACAAAAAGTGTTTTTTCTAAATAGTTAGAAAAAAATAGTATTAGCCAGACCCCTTCCCTTTCATTTTTCCCCAATATTATATAAATTTATAATGCACATATAATGTTATTATGTTTTTTCATTTTTTTATGTTAATCATGCAAAACAAAAAATTCTAAAAACTTAAAAAATAGCTAAAGATATAGACAATAATAGCCTAAACAAATGGCAATAATAAATATGACAAACAAACATAATATAATAAATAACATAAAAAGTTAAAATATTAAACATAAAATGTACTTACTCCACTGAATATAGAGTAAAAATGTGTCCAGAATCGTCTTTATGGCTAAATCGAACCCAAAAAGCCACAGTTAAACTGGTTGTCCCCAGTGTAAACGGAACCATGAGTGAGGCGCTAGATCCTCCAGCAATGTCCCGGAAGCTCAAATCATAATCAACAGAAACAGCTACAAAAAAAAGGAAATTTATAGAAATCAATATCCATAGAAAGAACTATAAAATTATATAATATAAACAATTTTAAATATTAGACCATGCGAATATCGTTGCGATTTTTTAAAATAGCTTTTTTTTGTATCTTCAGAAGAAAAAAATAGAAAAAAACTCTGAAATATATATCTAAAAAAAAGAATACACTTTAGAATAAAATGAAAAACTGCTGAGAAAAACTTCAAAAAAGAAAATCAAAATCTCGTCTGTTAGAAAATTTTGATGTTTACGTTAATTACAATCGGAGTAAACACAAAATAAGAGAAGTACTGGGCGAGCATTTGACATCAGGTACAATACGAAAAGGTAAACTTATGGGACAATGAGCATTGGCCATACTTCATGCAAGTTTCACGGTACATCAAATTAAGGTACCTGCACACCTGCAAGCAGGAAGACCCAATAAATTCTGGTAAAATCATTCCTGGTCAATGAAAAAAATCCCAATGGGTCTAGCCTTTGTGGTCCAATGGTTATAGATGCCAAAAGTATAAGATTAATTAAAATTAATTAACTTTAATTAATTAATTAAAAATGTACTGAGCCGTGTACAAAGCAGGTATTCTGATTGTCTATTGACCTTTGAAATCATTTATGGAATTTTGTAAACTGAATCTTTGTGTCCATACAAAAGAGAAAGGGAAATTTGTTTCCCATTGCCCCATTCTGTCCTATGCAAAAGAGAATGGAACAAAGACCGAAGGAACATTTTTGGCCCTTTAAAATAAGTTCAAGGTCTATGCTATGTGAAATATACTATCTTTGTGACAAGTTTACAACTGTAGCTTCCGCCTAAAGGACGGGGTCAAGTATCACTGGATTAAATAGTTCTAGAAATATTCATTCACAGAACCAGAATTATGATCTGCTTAGAATTTTCTTTTAGAAAATGATCTAAGAATAAACTTGCTGAAATTTTTTTTCCATTTTCTCATATTTCTAAAATCTTTTCAATCTTTTTATGGTAATTTAATTCATTATATAAAACTTTTTTTTTTAATTTTCAGTTATTGTTTTTGTTATTTACCAAGGACAATAGAGAACCTGGATTCGTTCCTCGCCTAGTTTCAAGTAAGTCTGCTTTTTCAGTTATTAATAGAGGGGCTAAGCTGTGGAATAAGTTTGTCCCAAGTACCAAGGAATAACCCATTAGTCAATTTAAATGTTAACTGCGTGTGGGGTTGCTTGGTAAGTACACCTTCGAAACAGACTGTAATTGATGGAATTAAAATTGACAATAATTGTTTATTGTTTTTTTTTTGCTGCGGGATTATGGTATTATATTGTTTTATTGTGTATGAATTATTTATATAAGTGTTTTTCGGTACACGGTTTCACCCTTCTGCTTATTATAGATGAACCTGTTTTTTTTTTTTTTGTTCTTTGTTTTTATTATTTTTTCTTCCATTTTGTTTGTAGCACACCCTCGCAAGCGACGCTTTTGGTGTGCTACGTATTGATTTTGTCTCTGTTTTTTTTTCCTTTTTTATAATAAATTGCTATTACTACTACTACAATGCAATTTACTTTGCATTAAAACAAATTTCAATATTTCTTATAAATAAATAATTAAATTAAACTTACCTTTTCTACAATCATCTCCAGTCAGGTTGAAGGGACACTGACAATAAAAACCGTCTACAAGGTCAATACATGCTGATGCAGAAGGTGGACATGCCCCTGGGACACAGTTGACAATATCTTGATCACAATTACGACCTGTAAATCCGGGTGGACAAATGCACTGATAAGAAGGCCCGTTGTCTATGCAGGTCGCACCATTCTGACAAACACCTTCTTCGCAAGCGTCTAATTCGAACTCACAGCCAACTCCAACGTGATCATCGTCGCACGAACAATTGACATCAACTCCAAAGTCTTGACAAATTCCCCCGTTGAGACAAGGCGTGCCAATGCAGCGCTCTGGTGCAATCTCACACTGCTTACCATCTGTTCCTGAAGGGCACCTAAAATAAAAATAATTGGTTAGAAAGGGCTAGCCTGCAATGCAGCGCTCTGGCGCAATCTCACGCTGCTTACCATCTGTTCCTGAAGGGAATCTAAAATAAAAATAATTGGTTAAAAAGGGCTAGCCTGCAATGCAGCGCTCTGGCGCAATCTCACACTGCTTACCATCTGTTCCTGAAGGGCATCTAAAATAAAAATAAGTTGATTAAAAAGGGCTAGCCTGCAAGTGACATATCACTTACCGTACCTTCAATAGTGGATCCAAGGTTGTCTAGAGTTGAGGGCAAGGTTAAAAAGAGGACCACTGAAGATTTAGAACTGTAGGAATAAGGTAATCCAAAGAGTAAAGAACACTTATAGGAGTTGGTTCTTTAGTTATTTAAGATGAGAATATAGTGGTTAAAAACTACCAGTCCCACTGGCCGTGTAGCGTCTTGTAACTTCACTAAAATGGCAGAAATTTTAAAATTAGATATTAATCTGCGGTGCAATTGAGTTAAATCTGAAATTTCACTGTAAGTGATAATTAACCATCATTGTTTGTTTTCAGGAATTGCCTAAACTCAAAATCTAGTCGAAAAAAAGAAGACTTGGGTTAGCTTGAGAAAATCTTAGTTGAGGAAATTCTTGAATTAAAATCAAGTCGACATCAAGCCATGGCTATTGGAGAAACAGCCGTGACAGTCTGAGTGAGAGTCTGAGTAAGAGGCGAAGCTGACACCTTTTTCATGATTTTATAAAAATGATGTCATTTTTCCTTATTGATAGATTGCCTATTATCCATCCATCCCAGAAATGAATGAATGGATATTTGGCAGCGTGGATGGCATAAGTGAATGGCAGCACGACCATGGACACGATTACGCTTGATTCAACCTTTCTTGCATTTAAAGTACCTGGAAAGAGAAGTGTGCAACGGTTTTGGGTCAAACAAAGTCACCAAACGCTGAATAGTGCTGGCAACCTTTGCTTTCTGGCACTGTTGCCAGTTCCCATCTTATAAATTTTACGTACTCTTTGGGGCGACCCGGAAGTAGCGTCAATTTTTAGGACCTTCTACAATGAGTCCAAGGTTGTCGAATAATTTGATGTAAGCCAGATAGAGGTTGAGTGCAAGACTTTTTAAAATAGAAGCTTCTGTTAAAAATATAAATATAATTGTTTTTATTCAATAAATAATCAAAATATTTTCTTTTAGGCTTTTCATGGCTTCTTTTTTCACTGAAGAAACAATTCAAATGTTTCTGTCAACAAAACATTTGAAGAAACTTCACTTATGTATTACCTAAAAATACACACAGTAAATATACAAGTAAAATACAACCCAAAAATTTCAGGAAAAGGGTAGAAACACTTGTTTGTTTCCATGACCTAGGCTAACTGCTATGGTATATCATGTTTATATGCTTTGGTACTAAATCACTACAAAAAAAGGCAGGAGACCCCTAAAAAAAATGGGTCCCAGGGTGCAATCTCAGTCTCTTTTGCACTGGATACATTTATTTATATCTATATCATATATATCCACTCAATGTTCATTCAGAAATGCACTGGATACATATTATTTATATCCACATTATTTATATTCATTCAATGTTCATTCAGAAATGCGTCAGCTTTGTACAGTCTGGTATGAGATAAAATATATTGTGTTAGTGATGACCCGAAAATTAACTGTTTAAGACATAATGCATTACCCTTCAGCATATACTAAATAAACTTAATTTTATCATTTACTATTAATGCTTCACAAATAGCTTGGCAGATGACTGAACATAGACACTGTATATACTTACTAAATTTTAGTGAAAATCTGAGACTATAAATAAAACAAAAAATTAAAGTTTTTAATTTAAATCAAAAGCAATGATACAGACTTTTATTTGGCGAAATTAGTTAAATGATCGGCACAGATTAGAATCTGGTTTAAAACATTGCAAAAATTATAGGTCTAGAAATATGAAGGAGTCAACCTATTTAGTTGGTCAAATCTGATGGATATTTGCTTGTTTTAACCCTCAATTCAAAACAAATAATGGTTCAACTGAAAACTCATAGACAAATAATTAGCCATTAGTTAAAGAGCCCACACTCCTTACGTAACAGTGAAAAAGAAGTAACAGGATGACACAAGGAAAGAGATAATAAAAGGAGGAATGCACCAAGTAAAAAGGGAGCGAGAGAGGGAGGGAGATTGGAAAGAGGAATAGAGTAAAATGTCACACTTACACGCAGAAATAATCATTAAAAAGATTCAGACAGTCCGCACTGTTGATACAAGGCTGTGAGACACATGCTTCAATAGAAAACTCGCATCTTTTTCCGGTCCATCCATCCGGACATATACACTTGAAATCATTCACAAGCTCCATACAAATACCTCCATTACGGCAAGGGTCGGGATCACATTCATCAATATTGATTTCACAAAGCTGTCCCGTGAAACCTGGACGACAAGCACACTTGAACTTGTTTACCTAAAAGATAAAAAAAATAAAATGCAAAAATGAAAGGGATCATGAGTAAGCAGTTTTCTTAACTCAGAATTTTGAAAATAATAAGAATTCCTTAAACATTTGAATTCTAATTATAATTAACAATCTTAGTAGTAGTAGTAGTAGTAGTAGAACAATTTTATTAGAAAAAAACATTTCTCAATCAATAGCACAACATAAGCGAAGCTTGCTTAACTGCCAGAACTCTCACACAAACACCAAAAACAAGAAGAACAAAAGAAATTCCTCAAGACAGTGGAAAACAAATTAGAATAAATATTTCAGAATATTTGGAAAGGTAGTGTGGTCTTCGTCGCTATTTATGTCTCGCTTATGGGGAGCAGTTGACCGGTGATATCTTTTACTTTATTAGTTTAGGCAAAAAACAAGCTAATATTATTAACCAGCAAAAATTCTTGGAATCTTGCAAATTTATCAGTCCTGGTTGAACTTCACTCAGGTAAGGATGCTCGACTGTTTTGAAACTTTTTCATTTTAGTTTTATTGATTTAATCCTGGTCTAAGTTTTTTCTTCTTATATATTTTTGTATTGCTGAGGACGGCCCTCGGCCATTGAGAAATTCCCTATTGTTCTTCTTGTTTTTGGTGTTTGGGATGGAAAGGCAGTGTGGTCTTCGTCGCTATTTAGAACTCTCACACTTTCGTGTCACTGACTCTGGTTTGATTAATCAAAAAAATGTTTTCCAAAATAAAAGTTTTTGAAAGAAAAAGCAAAAGGCTATATTAATTCAAACATAAAACGAGCATAAATTACAATAAATAACTGCAAACTAAACAAACAGAAATTAGTGTAAATAAGGATATCGAACATAAAGCCAAAAAACCCTGTTACAGATTTTTAAACCAATGATGCCATAGAAACCATGGAACATTTACAGGTAATCGCACACAGAACATCAAACAAGCCCGATGCCATTCCTGGTGGTATATTTATTGACACTTTGATTATTTGAGCAAAACAACCATATGAAAATGTTGATCAGATGTCTTGGGGGTTACGTAGGGGGTGGTGGTGGTAAAAAGGGTACCAAAAAGATGCTGCTTGCCTTCCACTCACCTTAAACGCTTAAAAAGCCACTAGAAATGTAAAGTTCCAATCGAATTGCTCCCTTGGAAGTTTCTAATATCACCGCTTCCATATGAAATGGACAACACTAGAGCTTACCCTCTGATTATTGGGATGCAGCGTAATCAGATAGCTAGAGAGGTACAGAGCAGAGGTCACAAAGCTGAATGCTTTGAGACATTCTTTAAAGGCGTATACTCTGAGGAAAAGATTTTAAGCGAATCAGTATATTTTTGATCGTCAGCGAATGTTGCAAGAAAGTCTTAAAAAAAATTATTTTTATAAATTTACTTATTTTATATTACTTATTTTACTTATTATTTATATTACTTATTTTATAATTTACTTATTTTATATTAGAAGAAAAATTTTGTTTTATCGTTATTGTTTTATCTTAAAGATTGAATAAATCTCGGCACTAATAATTACAAATAAAAAGGGATGCCCGCAATAACAATTTATGTACTAATCTAGTTAGGCATGCTATTTAAGTACGTATTTATTTAAGTTAATTTTAACCAAAACCGAGAAAATATTCTTGTACTGAATTTCTAGTAAATGAGCAGGTAGAATAACGTCTGTAATAATTGCTTGACATCTTTCAACATAGACACGCCTTTCTAACAAGTATAGGGTAAGTAAAAAATATAAAGAGATACCTGCAGGCGCGTATTCAAGAAGAGCAATCAAAGGATTGAAGCCCCCCCCCCCCCGAGATATCCCACATTGAAAAATATACTACAGAAAGCTACAGAAAGTTGCTACAACAGAAATACAGAAAGCTGCGCATTCTGACAATTTTAGTTGCGTTATTTTGAAAAGTAAATGTTGAAAACAACATCCAATTTTCTACTTTAAAACCCATATTTGAGTAACTGTTGTGAGTTTAAAACTAATATTAAGATTTTAATATGAAAAGAAAATGCAGAAAGCTTTAGAAATAGCCAAAAACCCCACAAAAATGACATGAGGTTTGCGTTGATCTCAGTTTCGAGGGGTATAAGCTGTTTTTGAAAGTTCCTGTAAATTTGTTTTTGAAATAATATTTTACTACTAAGACAAAGGAGAATAACAATAGTCACACCCGAGTCAACTGCAAATGTCATTTTCTCTTTCTCACTAATAGTTGTTTCTTCTTTTGGGGCCCCATTGAGGGTTCAAAAATGTAATTTCCCCCAGAAGCGAATATTGAATTATAAAAAAGCATAAAAAAGCCATCACGTGATTTATTCACTTTCATGCTAGCTAAATTATGTTGTCAACTACGAATTTACGCCTCTTTACCCCATTCTCCTGAACTTCTCACTTAAGATTAATTTTTCCTTAATAAAAATCTCCCCCCCCTTTTTTTTAGCACTGATAAAATGTCAAAAATTCAATGGGAGATTCAAAGGATGCTCCTTAAAAAATGAGGTGATCCTAAGAATTTTTAAATTGGCTTTGAAAAAGAGTAAAAATCACACTTTACCTGATCAATACATCTCTCCGTTCCAATAGGATCACAAGGATTACTTATACATTCATCGACGTCAGTCTCACACTGTAATCCCAGAAATCCAGGTCTGCATTGGCAGACGAACCCTTCCAGCGTGTTTATACAAGTTGAGCCATTTCTGCATGGACTGGATGCACAGTAATCAACAGCATGCTGACAGCGCTCGCCTGTGAAACCGGTTTCGCAGACACATTGGAATCCGTTGACTATGTCGATACACTGAGCGTCGTTTTCGCAGGGATTCGATTCGCATTCACTTATCTGAACATCGCAAGACGGACCTAAAACCGTACACAGTGCATATGTATTTTGAAAATATTTACGTAAGTGATGCAACTCAAAAAGAAGTTATTTTAGGGAATGAGGAAAAACTATTTCGGGTGATTAAAATATTCTTAATAAGAAAGCATGAATTTTTCTTTAATTATTTTGAAGCAATTTCACATTTTGAACCATATTTTTGGATTATTCATGCCCCCAAACAGATAACAAAATCAAAGCCACCAACCAGCTTAAGTCATTCAAATCTGACCCTTAAATGTGAGAAAAAAAAGGGGGGAGGGGTCAAGTCGTAGCCACCCTGAAATGCGAAAAATTTACAGCTTGGCTTACATGTTTACGAATTTCTGTTTTGAGGATCTTTAATGCGTTTATTCCCTCCCACCTACCAAAAAAGAAAATAAGTTCCTGCATAAGTGGATGGTGTGAGCCTTATTTTTACCAGCAGCATAAAGAACTGGCATTTAGATGAGAAAGCAAAACAAGGTAAGCACTTGGGCCCGTACCCCTTGAAATGGTGATGCTGTTATGATTTTCCTACTTTATTTGAATTTATTTTAAATATGTACCTCTCATCATCATATATGATTATTTATGATTATTTTTTATATTTATAACTTAAATAATCATAAGACAATCGTGCCTGCCGTGCAGGAAATCTGAAGATCGTAACGATTTCTTCAGAACAGGTTATATTTGAGTATAATTCACTTATTATTATTATTTGCGTTATGAACTTCAGACCCCCCCCCCCAAAAAAAAAAATAAAAATGCAGACCCATATGTTTGATTGACGACACAATTTAAAAAACAAAAAAATTTAAAGCAGTTTTCAAACAGTTCGTGGTAGCAAACTGTAAGTAAGGAGCGACTCGGCTCAATAGTAACCGAAACTCTAAAAAACGGAACTTGAATACCGGCAGATAAATCAAAAGAATCAAATTTTTATGCTGATTCCAAATATATACGTTTCTTCAAGTTTAATTTTACCAATCAAGAGTTAAAATCCTGAGAAAATTTGCCTTATTACCGAAAAAGGGGAAAACATCCCCTAAAAGCTAGAGAATGAAAATCACACGGTCAGATTCAGCTTATCAGAAAGCCCTACAGTAGAGGTTTCCATTTTCTATCTGCGAAAATGTGGATTTTTTTTGCAAGAAGAAAGAACCAGCGGTCCTAGAATATCACGAGAGGGCTCATTCGAACAAAAATTAAAAGTTCTAGTGCTCTTTTAAGTGACCAAAACATTGGAGGGCAACAAGACCCCCTCCAACGCTCATTTGTTTTCCCAAAGTCACCTGATAAAAATTTTCAGATAGTCATTTTGTTCAGCATGGTCGCAAAATCTATTATTTTGTCTATGAGGATGACTTAATCCCCCACAGTCCCCAGGGGAAGGACTGCAAGTTATGAACTTTGCCAATTGTTTACATATAGTATTGGTTATTGGGAAGTATACAGACGTTTTCAGGGGGGACTTTTCCTGGTGAGGGTGGTCAGGGATCGGGGGTTACGTGGGAGGATCTTCCCATGGAGAAATTTTTCATGAATGAAGGAAATTTTTCATGAAGGGGGCGCTGGATTTCCTAGCATCGTTTAAAAGACGATCAGAAAATAAATAAAAAAAAACAAGTTTTTTCAACTGAAAGTAAGGGGCAACATTAAAACTTAAAACGAACGGAAATTATTTCATATATGAGGGGGTTCGCCCCCTCGTCAATACCTTGCTCTTTATGCCTAAGTTTATTTTAGCACTTTCAAAAGAGCTATTTATTCTAATTAAACGGCTTTTGTGATCCAGGGGTCATTCTTTGAGAATTAGAACAAAATTTGAACTTTATCGTAAGTAGAAAGGTATTGACATGCGGGCAAGCCCCTTCATATACGTAATAATTTCTGTTCGTTTTAAATTTTAATATTGCTCCTTACTTTCAATGAAAAAAAACTTGTTTTTTTATTTAATTCCTAATAAGAAATCAACTCTCAAATCATTAAACCTTTCTGTTTGTATTAAGGCCTCTTCTATGACGACTATTAATGGACTATTAAGGCTATTAGCTAGGAACAAACTCACATCCTGGGCTTTTTAAGCTCAAATTTAATCTAGAACTGTATTACACATAAGCCAGCACGCTATTATTTTACTTTATTGTAAATATTTCGGCTAGTTAGTATAGTTGTAAGGACATCTTTTGTAAATCAAAAGTGAGGCTCAGTACGAAGGACAGAGGAGTGGAGGAGTTACGAAGTAAGGAGTCGCAGGAATTCAAAAATCACAAAAAAAGATAAATTCTGTTCAGTAACATTATATCTGAAAAATCCTAGACTCTCGATGACTGAGAACCTTTACTTGAACTGAGAGACTTCTCCCATCCACATACCTAACTCACATACAGTATCTGAAAAATAGTATGTTATAGAAACTCAATTCATAAGCACCAAATTACCATTAAGGGGGATGGGGTATAGAAAAAGGTAAAAAACAGACATTATTGTTATCACTTTTCACACTATTAGTTTAGCTCTTATTTTGCTTGACACCCTAACTAAAGCCATAGTTGCACGCAGAAGGTGTGAACGAGAAGAAACACTACCTTCTCCTCTTTAAAATTGAAGATAGCTGGTGGAATTATGCTGATATTTAAAAAATCCGAGCATTTGCACCCAAAATTACATTTTTAAGGGTTAAAAGTTACATTTACTTCTGAACTCTGAAGTCCATCAATTCCTGATTTACGCTGAGACTTCTGCACCTAGCCTAGTCAAGACAAGAGAGCAAATTTATCCCATTTCGTTAAAACCATAATTCTGGGAATAAACTTGTCATTGAACATACTTTTTTTTCTCTTTCTATCCGTCTAGGTGGACTACCTGGGTGGACTTGTACCTACCTCGGTACAAGCCTTTGCTAGTTGGTAACAAACAACTCAATCTTATCCAATCAGCACTGACCATCAGCAATTGACCAATCAGCATTTTTTCTGAGAAGAAAATTGTCCTTCGACCGATTTTATTCTACCAGCTTGGAATTTTCTTTAAATTTCACTTTCACCCGAAAAGCAAATTAAGCTGATTCAATTTGATTATTCGAACTATCGAGCTATCTAAACGTAAGTTTTTGCTAGAACGTAGCGAAAAGTGAATGACATATCCAGTTTACTAGTTGTTATTTTGAAGTTTACTTACGAAATTGTTATGTAAGATATTGCTTATCACATAAAACAAATTATTACAAGTCATACCATGTAAACTCGCGTTCTTATAGATAGAACAGAAATTTATTTTAAAAATTTCTATCACAGCATGGTTACCAAATTTGAATTTTATGTAAAAAACACTAGTATTAGTATTTGTAATATATATATATATATATATATATCATAATGAAAGAATCTAACCTTCACGTCAGACATAATTCATTGTACAAAGTACATAAAAAAAAAAGAAAACACTTAGTTAAAAAAGTCAAAAATAAAAAGCAAATAGATAGCAATAAAATTAATAACTTGAGTCGAATGTACTCCCTTCTTTCTAGCCTTGATAGTATAAAGGTCTTGCCGTCTTACAATAAACTCCTTCTGTGTTATTAACCCCTTTATAACTTTAATAAGAACATTGACTGAATTAAAATAACTTTATTAAATTTTACTGAAAATCGTGTAAACGAAATGTTAATATAAGATACCAAAAATAAAATTTTCGCTTTGCAATTTTTTTCCTATTCTATTAGCCTTTATATGATGAACCTGAGAGCGTAATTATCAAACCACTTTTTGTTATCATGTTACTCTCGAAAAAAAAATATTTACAATAATATAATTTTATTATTTAATATTATAGATATTTTATTAATAAATTATAAAAAATTTAGAATCTAGCTGAAGATTTCAAGCTGTAGGACAATTTTGATGTCAGGTCACGTACTATAAGACTGCTTTTAAACTATAGGTATGAAATTCATCCAAGAACCTCTCAGAAAATCCTAAGAAAGGCTGAACTAGGCCGTGAGACAGGCCAATTTATCACCGCAATTCTACTATGAGTAAACCACTTTATAGAAAGCTAATGCACCTATTTTTACTTTATTTTATTGTGTCACAATGTATAGTATATTGAGACTTCCCCATTCAACCTGGGTCACAAATGCATACATATCTCATAAAACCATCAATAGAAAGGCCGAATTAGGCCGTAAGATAGGCCATTTATCACCTTAATTTCACTATCAGTAAACTACTGCACATTAAGCTACTGTATCCATTTGTATCATATTTGAATGTGTCACAATGTAAAGTATATTTAGACTTACCCATCCACCCTGGGTCACAAATGCACACGTGTCTCGTAAAATCATCAATGCACATTCCATGCAGACATGGATTGGGTTTACAGAGGTCTACTTTTATGTGGCAGCGCTTTCCTGTGAAACCTTTTGGACATGTGCAGGCAAAGTCATTGATTAAGTCTGTACAGTTTCCACCCATTGCACAAGGACTGTCTTCACAATCATCAATGTTTTCTTCACATAATTGACCTTCCCAGCCTGGTTGACATTCGCACATAAATCTTCCCTAAAAAGTTTAAGGGAAAAAGTTTAAGTCTTAAGCAACTGATGTCTGGACACAATAGGAATATTGTGTTTAACAAAGTGTTTAATAAGATGTTTGACAAATAGTCAATCAAATTCTGGATGCAAAACAAAAAAACACTTACTGAAAGTATACTTGCTACAAACGAAAGTATAAAAAAGTAACAAAAATTTAAGGAAAGCATAAGAAATTAAACCCTTTGAAAGTGCACCTGCTGCAAAAAAGTATAAAAAAGTATACGTGCAGCAGAGGGAAGCATAAAAAAAGTAACCAAAACATTAGAAAAGTATATCTGTTGCATAGGAAAGTCTAAAGAAAACATAAGAAAAAAATATATAAGGAAAACATAAGAAATTCAACCTGCTGTAAGTGCACCTGCTGCAAAAGAAAATATGAAAAGAGTAACAAAAATAAAAGCAAAGCATATGAAAGTCTGCCTGCTGCAAAGGAAGCTATAAGAAATTATACATGCTGCGCAGGAAAGTATAAAGAAAGCAACCACAATATTAAGAAAGTATGCCTGCTGCGCAGGAAAGTATAAAGAAAATAAGAAAGCAACGAAATATACGGAAAGTCTAAGAAATTAAACCCGCCGACAGGGCACCTGCTTCAAAAGAAAGCAAAAGGAACGAAAATGTGTTCAAAATGTGTGAAAGTATGCCTGCTATAAATGAAAGCATAAAGAAAATACGAAAGCAACGAAATATATGGAAAGTGTAAGAAATTAAACCCGCTGACAGGGCACCTGCTTCAAAAGAAAGCAAAAGGAACGAAAATGTGTTCAAAATGTGTGAAAGTATGCCTGCTATAAATGAAAGCATAAAGAAAATAAGAAAGCAACGAAATATATGGAAAGTGTAAGAAATTAAACCCGCTGACAGGGCACCTGCTTCAAAAGAAAGCAAAAGGAACGAAAATGTGTTCAAAATGTGTGAAAGTGTGCCTGCTATAAAGGAAAGCATAAAGAAAATAAGAAAGCAACGAAATATATAGAAAGTGTAAGAAATTAAACCCGCTGACAGGGCACCTGCTTCAAAAGAAAGCAAAAGGAACGAAAATGTGTTCAAAATGTGTGAAAGTATGCCTGCTGTAAAGGAAAGCATAAAGCAAGTAACCAAAATATAAGGAAAGCGTAAAAAATTAACCCTGCTTTGTTGTTATTGGTGCAATTGAATGGAGCTTCTGGAATTTTTTTCTTTAAGCTCCAAAAGGAAAGTATCCTGCTGAATGTATCCCTGCATCAAAGGAAAGTATAAATAAAGCATAAGAAAATAATAAAATATAAGTAAAGTATAAGAAAGGTTACCTGCTGCAAAGGCACACAGGAAGCTTCATTTGCACATGGATTACCATTCTCAGTGCAAGGGTTGACGGTCACGCTGCAATTCTCCCCAGTGAAGCCAGATCTGCACAAACAGCTATAGTTCTCATATCCAGGCTCATTTTTACACATGGACTGTGGGGAGCATGTATTATTTATACAACTGGACTCTTCTTCCTGACATTGAAGACCTGAATATCCTAGTGGACAATTACATATGTACCCTTGGGGTTCATCAATACAGGTGGCACCATTGTAGCAAGGATTCGATGCGCATTCGTCAATGTCGGTCTCGCAGAGCTTGCCTGCAAAGCCGGCTGGGCAGAGACATCTAGCTTCATGTCCTAGAAGAAAACATTTATTGTAACCTAGAAAATAATCATGTCTTACAAAATCTAGCATTATTAAAACGGCCTCTTATCTACAACCTGGATATGCATTACTAACTTACAATACTGAGAGAAAGGTTGAGATGGTTAGGACACGTTCTGCTCATTAAGGATGACAATTGTCAAAGATCGTCCTTTTCGGCTAAAAATCTAGGACCGAAATAAAGCAGTTCTTCCCCAAATAATGTGGAAGAAGGTCGTAAGCTAGGATTTAAGAAAGATCGGAAATTCTTGGGAGTGTGTATAGAGGAGGGCCTCGAATAAATGGGGATGGAGGATGAGCGTGAGCAGCTGTGTTGGCCTAAAGCCACTTGATGCCCCAGTGAGTTACTAGTAGAGACATTAGTAGTCATAGTAGCAGTATAACACTAATTTTTGCACTCATTTTATTTTATTTTTTGCCCATTGTACCAGTTTTCATTTCTGACTATTGCTTTTTATTATGACCCACTTCTTATCAATAAATATGTTCACCTTTTGATATACAAATCTTTTCAACTAGTTCGATACTTCTTAGAATTATATTTTTAAAGTGGAAGTTTTCTTATGATGGAGTATTTTTGAAGGGGGGGGGGGGTAGATAAAGTAAAACGTGTGAAAGGGAAAGTGTTATTGCAGGCTTATTGCCAAGAAAAGACATGCCAGAACAGATAATGTTCGAAATATGTCATCCGCGATCTCAACCTTTCTCTCATTATGGCCCTAGAAGGCGGGATTGAACTACACTTTTCACACAGCCTACCGTTTGAAATACGGTCAGTCAGCCGGGTACCCAAAACAATCCGTAGGGAATTTCTCTGGAAAACATCTAGCAAACCATCATCCGCTTTTCGGAGTGCTCATGCTTCAGAGCCATACTTGAACACTGTCATCAATGAAGCTTCCAATATTCTAATCTTGGTTTGCAGACTTATCTTCATATTCTTTCAAACTTTTTCAGCGGTGAAAAAAACACCCTGAACCTTTTCTACTTTTAACATTCTCACTGCTCCAATCTTCTTTTACTAATAATACTACCAAGGTAAGTAAAGCTATCCATCTAATCAATCTTTTCGTTACCAAACATCACATTTTCACTTATTCCTAGCCTTAGCGACTTAGTCTTATCAACATTAATTTTTAAACCTATTCTACCACCCTGAACACGCAAAACCCCTATATCATTCATTTAGCTCGCACTTTCATCTCGGATATTTAAATCATCAGCATGATTCCAGGAGATTATTTCCTCTCCATTTCATTCCGTCACCTTCCATTGCCTTTCCTGTGCTCCTTAAGACAAAGTTCATCAAAATGTTGCTAACCTCATTTTCTACCTTAACCACAGCAGTGTTATTCTTGTATATAGCACTAATCCCTTCAATGTATTTGCCCGGTATACCATACAAGGATATGACTTTCTCTAGAGCTCTCCTGTCACCATATTCAAACGCTTGCTCACAATCTACAAGACCGAGGACCAAAGGTGTTTAATAACTCGGGCACTTTTTAATTATTCGAGTTAAAATTTGGACGACACGTCCTCTACCTTTTCTAAAAACACAGTTCTTCTTATATAACTTTGTCTAGAGCATCTCTCGGTCTAAAAAGTATCATATTACTAAGTAATTTACTACCCAAAGAAACCAGACTCATGCCTCGGTAATTACCACACTCACTCTTATCACTTTTCTTATACAGTATTATATTACTTAATTAATTAATTAATAATTAACTTATCCTAAAATTGCTAGGTACTTCCCCTTTTTCAATAATACTATTCATAACATTTAGTAACTTGTTTCTAACCTCATAGCCACCATATTTAAAAGACTCATTTACCACAGTATCAGCACCTGGAACCTTATTATTTTACAATCCTTTTAGTACTGTCGCTAATTCTTCCTCACAAAACAAATCTTCCGTCACATCGAAGGTATCAAAAACTTTTTAATTTTCCTCTATATCTTTTTCTGCAACTCTATCTCGGCTTAGCATATTCTCAAAATGTTCTGCCCATCTCTCTTTATAACTCTTTCCTTATCACTAATTGTGGCTCCGTTCCTATCTTTAAATGGGACAGGTCCGGATTGACTACTCCCTCTCAATTTATTAACTCATCAGTACAATATTTTACTATTTTGTCGTCTAGCTGAATCTTTCGGATCTTTAGCAATCTTATTCATGGTCCCCATTTCACACCTCCTTAGTTCATGTTTTAATGTTTTCTCCACTTTCTTTACATTCCTTTTGTTTTCACTCAGATAATTTCTTTTCAGATGATTGTTTTCACTCAGATACTTCGTGTAAAAGCCCCTTATCCCAACTTTCTTCCCTATGACACCATCAGCAACTTCACAATTTTTTTTTTTCCTAAAATTATTGCATCCATCTTCCACATTGTCAAATTTCAATCTTTCCAGTTTAGTATTTAACTGTTCCTGAAGTTTCTTTCATATTCTCATCCTTTAGTCTACAAACATCATAACTTCCCGGGAGGTAGCTACCCTTCCAAAGATTTAAATTAACCCTTGATACTACTAGATGGCGATCTTTAACTTTAACATCAATGACAGCGCTCTATATACCCTAGTATATTGTATTGATCCTGCCAGTCTTCCACTTACAGTAGCATAATCAATACGATTTGCTGTCTTACCATCTGTCTTACCTTGAATACCATGTAAACTTATTGGCCATCTTATGACCGAACACTCTATTGGTTATTACTATATTGTTATACCTATGAAATTGCAGCAGTCTGTAGCCATTACTGTTTTCTTTTCCTACACCAAATTTACCTAGAATAGTATACCATCTATCCCTATTTCTACCGACCTCGGCGTTAAAATCTCGTATTAAAAACAACGTATTTCTACCTAGGACCCTGTCTATTTTCTCCTGTAACTATATGTAAAATTCATCTGAGTCACTAGTATCTCCGTCAGTCGGTCCTACAGGGATATATACTACTATGAAACGAAAGGACATATATATATATATATATATATATATATATATATATATATATATATATATATATATATATAAACAAATATATACACAATAACTTCTCACGTATAAAATTAGCGAGCCACCTCTATTAACTCACAAAAGCAGCTAGTAAAAATAAGACAAAAAATTTAAAGTTAACTTGAAAATTCTGTAGAAAAGTAATCCTTACGTTAGCATCCAATGCTCCCGATCTTTGTGGGTCTTATTTATTTCAATCCATAAAATATTTTGCAAGACTCTGTTGCAGTTTTTGATTATGGGTTCATATTTTTAGAACAATGTCGTAAATTGAATCAATACTTAAATATCCACTATCTCTATTAATTATGTATTTTTATTTTTATGGCTTTCCTTGCCCATTTCATAAAACTTTGTCTTATAAAGTTTATTTTAGAAATTATAGAATATATATTTTAGAAATGACCGCTGATTCCTCGAACTGTACAAAATGGTCTAGATGATTAAAAATATGTTCTTCCAAAGCCGAAACAAAAGTTTCCAAGGCTTTCTAAATTTGAGCGCATTATCTGTGAGATCGTGGTACCCCATAAAGCACTCCACAAACTGTTGTATGGCTTTTGCCAACCCATACAAACTTGGTTTTGCCAAGTTTCTCACCAAGTACTGGTACATAAGGTAAAGAAACGTATTATTTGAAATTTTTGGATCCCAAGTTCGGGTTTCTTCGTTTCTTTTATTTTTTCATGCTTACTTTTTCTTTTTTCGTTATTTAATTAATAAATTCCTCAAATATAACAGTTCACTGTCAAGATACTCCGTAGAACAAATTCAACATACCCTATCAAACAATGAAATAACTACTTTGTTCAATAAAACTGATGACATGGATAAAAGTTCAGATATATGTCACTATGAGCTAATTTTCTATACATTAAAAATAACAATCTGTTATCTCTTTTTATTAATAAAATATCTAAAAAAGGCAGCCTTTAAACTCGAATGTCTCAGTTTGTACCTTAAAATGTCTCTCGCACCTAAGAACCCAAGGTTTAAAAAGAAAATGAAGAAAGATATTGGCAAATCCTTAAGGTGTATCCACTCAAGGTAAGGTACATCTGTTTTAAACTTACCTTTAGCTTGACAGACCCCGAAATTATCACAAAGCTCATCATTACATTGCACTGGTAAGCAGTCGTTTCCGGTTGCAGTTCCGGTGTTAATTGTCATTGTTCCACTGGGGCACTCAAAGCATGAGGTCATACCAACAACGGGCTGATAGTAGTGCATTGGGCATTTAGCACATGGGGCTAATCCTGTGTCACTGTATTGACCGACAGGGCATTTTGCTAAAAAAAGAAAAAAATGAGCTAGCTCAGAATATACAGACATACGAAGAGAAAAAGAAAGATTACTGTCCTAGATTTTCGCTTTAATTTCTTTAGTTGATTTTCATCACGTATTTTTATAGGCCCATCAAAATACTGCTTGTGTAAATTCAATGCAGGATTTTTTTTTTTTTTTCTTTAATAAGTTAAGAAGAGTGTCTTTTCTAAATCTAGGGGAGTTTTTTTCCAAGATATTTTTAATGAATTTAATGACACAACAAAAGCTATTTTTCAAAATATAGGGGAAAAGTTGCGCCTCAAGGATTAGAAGGACAATTGGGGGGGGGGGGGGGGGGGTGGTAGTGGAATATTTTCTAAAGTCAGTAAAATAAACATTATTTCTCAGAGCGTCAAAAAATTTTTAAATAAAAAAAAATATCTTACAAATAAAAAATCAGTAAAGAAGAATAAATTAATTGATGTTTTTTCGCTGAAATCTAGTAAGCCAATTATATTTATTCTTTCAGGGTGTGTAATTGCAAGAAGTTCAGCAGCCCTACCTTTTTAACCGTTGTTGATATGTTAAATGTTTAGCTTTTAAAAGAATGCAAAACCTAATTGGTTCTTTTATATGAAATTTTAAGCCAATAGAAAAATATAAGCTTATGAGTCACAACATATTTTATAAGTAAACTCTCATTTTCCCATGTATTTGCCTTCAGGATTTTCATTTATACGATCTCTTTGATTTTTTTTTCTTTGTACGTTCAAAAGTTCAAAAATGAAGTAAAATTTAAATATAAAATGAGTGTTAAATTTATTTATTTAAAAAAACAAATATATTTATCTAATACTTATTAAATGCATGATGGGCTGGTAAAAATATCTCTCAGTCACGTGATAAGGGGAGAGGTAAAAAAAAAAAAAGATTTACAAGAGATCAGTAAAAAACATTTTTATTTCAATTTTTGCTAGGTCAATCTAAATCTGATAATAAGATGACAGAAAAATTCATAGAAAATCCTGTATTTTGCAAATTCTAATAAACCCTTCCCCAAAGAAGTATTTTTACAAATGCCGAATAAGTGTACCTCATCAGGACCTTGTGGGAAACCTAGGCTATTGAAATTCTGAGTTCTTGTTTACCGACTAAAATTTATCCCAATTGAGGCCCTTTTATTTAATAGAGATGAAATCGTTTTGTCAACCCGTATCTCTAAAAATAGACCTTGAATAAGAGGCAAAAATTAGGCTTCCTTTTTCACTTGATGTTCAGATTCCAGAGCCTAGTTGTATTTCCCCTGAATATTTATATCATATTAGATGATATATATGTATATATATATTAATTATCCAAACGTCTGCATCCATTGAAGTATTCTTATTTTTCCTTTCTTTTACTAACTTTTCAAATTTTCCTATTTTCCTTACAAGTTTAAGCAAAAAGGTCCTAACTCTACTTTGGTCTTCTTTCTACATTGATCTACATTGCTTTAGTAGTTTTTTTTCTATCTTTTAAATTTTCCTATTTTATTACAAGATTAAACAGAAATGTCTTACCTCTACATTGTTCTGGCGAGAATGCACCAGGTTGATATGTAAACATATTTCCTGGGCATGTCGTACATTCTTTAAATCCTTCCCTAGAAGGTGCTCCAGAATAAGTATTTCTAGGACATTCAATGCATGGGACTAGACCTGTTGGTGAATAAGTTCCAAACCCACATACTTGAATACAATCGTCCAGAGATTTTGATCCAAATGATTTCGTAAAAGTTCCAGCAGGGCATATTTTACATGAGCCTTTCATTTCTTCATCCTGGAATTCTCCAATAGGACAAGGAGTGCATTCTTTTGCCCCGGCAAGGGCAAATGTTCCAGCAGGACAATGGACTGAAAATATAATAAATTAGTTCCTATTTTTTATTAATTCTAGATACATAGCCTTAAAGAATTCGGCAAATATGTTATATGATAGCAATTCTTGTTGAAATTATTATCTTGCCTTATACTTGCCAGGATTGTTTTGTCTTTTAATATGTATCTTTTTTAATTATTTTGGTATTAATACTCCTACGACAAAAAATTGACACTATAAAACTATAAAACTATAAAAATGACACTATAAAAACTAAATCAACCGAAATCTGAAGAATTATACAGGTTATTTGAGCGTCTTAAGAACATAAGATGGTGAAGTGCATAAATTTTAGGATGTTTTGAGGGTTTTTGTTACGAAATGACTTTGCAAGTTAATGGAATAAGGACGAGGCCTATTAAACTATAAATGAAACAAGTAAGAAAAAGAAGAATAAGAATAATTAGAGGGCAAAAAGAAGAAGAGGAAATGGGAAAAAGAAGAATAATAAAAAGACGATGAGGCAAAGAGGTGATGATGGATAGAGAAAATATCAAGCAAATGGAGTTTTATACAATATTTATAGATATTCGACCAATCTTATAGAAAAGCTTCAGTGACGATCCTATGCTTGCACGGAAATCAGATAAGCACGCTAAACTAACTGGGAAAATATTGCTGCAGTTAATTTAGGAAGCGAGGCTAGTTGTGGCTTCGGACAGAAAACAATTATAGGAGAACAAGTTATCAAGTGGGAAGGCAATCCTCTTAGACCTAGATTGCAGATGATTTAAGAGTCCCGCATAAGTAAGTAAATTTGTTTAATATTTTTTGAGTGAATCTTTGGAGCTTATGAGGATTTGGGGTGCAAAAATAGGCTCATATGTTAATGCTAGGAAGACTAAGTCACTTAAATTAGAAATATACCGATATGAAGAGGTGATCTTAGATAATAAAAAGATTATCCGAGTGAACCGTCTCAATTGCCTAGGTAGCATGATCAGTTATGACGGTGGATACAGTAGAGTTAGGAGAAGTGGATTAGCTAAGGCACAGAATATTTTTTTGCAGTTGCAAAAAGTTAGGATGAATAACAAAACATGCCTTAAAAATAAGACGAGAATACTAGGAGCCCTGGCAAGGACAGTGGTGACGTATGCCTCTAGAATACGGGAGCTTTGAAATGTGAAGGAAGGTATTCTGTGTTTTGGTAATTAGACACATAATGGGATGAATGAATGATGCTGAATATTATATCACCCAACTGAATGGCCTAGTTTGCCTGGGCAGCTTTATTATTTGCATGCAGTGACGATTTAAAATGTAGAATAGCCTAGACACAGGTTGATTGTTCATAGTAGACAAAGTATTCGAATTGAGGATACGAGAGGGCATAGTAATGACAGTGTTAAGCATGGTACAGAAACTTAAGTGTTTCCAAAGAGCGAGGAAAATATGCTAGAATTGTCTAAGAATACTTATGGCCACCCCTTTGAATTATCGTATAGAAACGAAAAAACTGTGCAAAAAATATGGTTCCTTCCCACCCTAAAGGGGCATAATAAAAAATAAAGTTAATATGGTTGGAATGTATTTTGTGGGTTAAGGATAACAAGTATCCAATAGTCATGCTCTTTAGTCATCTACCAACATCAAAACAAAGAGTGCCACATTGCCAGTTGGGACGGGAGGAGATCATAAGAACGGATTTAAATGACACTAGAAACCGTAAGAAGAAGTAAAGAATAAATTTTTGAATGGTACTAGGGAGGGGTTGAGGTGTGACGCTGTGTTGGCCTCAGGTGGTTTGTGCTGCGATGAGATGTAAGTAGTAGTAGTAGCATCCTTTAGCATAACGAAGAAAAATTCTCAATTTTAATACCGAAGAAAGGGCCAAAAAATTATACACCTGTTGGTTTTTCTTTTTGAACAACGTTTTATAAAGTATATTTATTTACTCTTTTAATTCCCTATTCTACTACTTACCTCTTATCGTAAGAGAATATGCTCTTTTTTCCCTTGTAGAATGCCCGGGCTTTCGGTTAGATTCTTCAAAAAAAAAAAAAAAGAAAGAAAATCCCCTGTATGGTTAGTTACAACCTAGCTAACACTGAGGTAGGTGCTTATTGTTTTCTATTCAGTCATAATTTTCTGCTCTCACTTTCTTTAAGAAATTTTGTTACTTTTTGACTTTTTAATCATCAGAATCCGCAGCAGCACGAGTTGCTTGATGCTGAGCTACTTGCTATGCCAATTATGTAACTAACAGATAGATGCTATTAACAGAAAAGGGTTCTCCAAAACCGAAATTAAAAGACGTCAAATACCCTCGTACTCATTCTCTAAACCCGAGATTCCCAAAGATTGGCGCTGGCACCACCAATTGGACATGGCAATATTTTGTTATCTCATGGGCAGGATGTGCATCTATCGAAAAAAAAATACGTGAACGACGTCACATTCAAATGCATTTAAAAAGCAAGAAGGTAAAAAGATATTACTGCAATGACGTTATACTTTGTTTGAAAGGTGTTGTATACAGACAATATTTTTCATCAGAATAAAATATGCCTATAGGACAACTCCAAAAAAAGATACCAAGTCAATGGTCTTTTAAGCTTCCTGCAGGCGAATAAACGTAAAATTTTGAATAGTAAAATTTACACGAGCAGGGTATCAGGATTTTAGAAATGCCTAGATAGGCCATGGCCTAAAATCGGTTGGGGCCACTGCTCTAAACCTTCTATTGATGACCTTGAAAAGCGTATCAAGATTATCAATTCTTTTATCAAGGTCATCGAAGTTCTTCATACAATGACCTTGTATAGCGTATCATTGAATTTTATACAATCTTCTTCTGAATTCTGTTTCCATGCTATTAAAGTTGACAACAGAGATATGGTTTCAAATAGGTTGGTATTTTTCTAGCTCTTTGACTATCTTTTCTTTAAGGTAATCGTGTTTTAAAAATTTAACCTTCAGAAAAATTTAACTTATTAATATTATTGAAAGAATAACTTACGACAACTTGGAACAGCACCAGGAGCAGGCATGTTCAAAACCTGTCCAGGGCCACAAACAAAGCCTCTTGAAATTGATGATTGGGTGCTCTTTAGAGGAGGACAGAGGGCAGCACCTGTTCCGCTCAAATCCATCGATAGAAGCGGAGAGATTACAGCACTTGTAGATGGTACATTAAGGTCAAACACCAGACCCAATGTCGACCCACATAGATCGTAGAGCTGTGGTTGCTGTACCACTGGATTGATGTCAATAGTATAAACAGCCTAAAATAAAATTTTGTTGGTTATGGCAAGTAATTTATTCGTAGTAAATCAAATTATGTGCGTTCAAGCATTGTCGGCTACTAATATGTTAAATACAATTACTTATCATGATTTGTGTAATGAGCGAAATTAGGCAAAGACATAATTAATAAATCATTTAATAAGAAAATTTCTCAGAATTATTTAAATTTTGAAATAAATGTTGTTTGTTAATTTTTTTTGAATTTGGTATTTAACAAGAATCTGTTTTGTCTGTCTAACAAAAATGTTTGCTTTACCTGTTTTCTTTGATGCTTTTTTTTGGCGTGTGGCTTAGTTAGATAGAAAAAGTTGCTTAGTTTCGACCTGTTGCCTTATATAACCTTAGATTTCCTATATGGTTTAAGTAATTTTAAACTTGTATAATCATGGGTGATGGCCTGAGGCTTGTGTAAATTCTTTCAAATAAACATAATATTTCATTTTTGCTAGATCTTATTGCGAAATTGAAATTATACCAGAGACAATGTGGTGTAATAAAGACAATCTTAGTCATTTCTGTGTCCTTATTCAGGCTATTTACAGCGGTTGCAGTATTTGAGGCTATTAAGATGTGAGTTTCATTTATTTGTTTGTTTTTTGTGAGTGTTTTGTTGTTTTTTGTTTTGTATTTTTTTATATGTTGTTTTTAATTTAATTTAGCTTTACCTTTTTCCCGTTGATAAAGGCTCCCGGACGTGGAGTCTAAAGTGTTCGGACTTTTTTTTTACTATTTAAAATTAGTTTTTTTTTTTTTTTTTGTTCCACCGTTTCATTTTAATTACACCCATTTTTTCTCTCTTAAATTTTGTCTCTTCTTAAATTTTAAATTCTTAAAATTAAAATAGAAGAGGAGACATTACAGCACTTGTAAATTGTGCGGTAAGGTCAAACAGTAGGCCCAGTGTAAATCCAAACAAATCGTAGGGTTATGGATGCTGTACCATTGGATTGATGTCAACAATACAAACAACCTATAATAAAATTTCATTGTGTAGTTTGGCAAGTGATTCATCCATGATAAACTAAATTGATTGCCTTTCAGCAATCTTGGCTATTTATAAGTTAAATATGATTATTTATTCTAATTTATGTAGCGAGAGGCAAGCAAATTTAACTCAGCAGGGCCTCTAGAATTTCTAAAGTCTTTAAATTACTGAATGGTAGTTTTTTGTTGTCTGTTCATGTTCAAAATTTATGATATGATTGATGAAGTGTTATAAATTATCATAAGGACAATTTTGGCTTATTGATGCTGGCTGGCATTGACATCTATGTTAAATGTGGCCAGTTTGTTAATTTTTTTCTCTTTTTTCTATATAGGCTATTTTTCAGTATTGTAATACTGAAAATTTTTTTTCAACACTTTTTTTAAAAATGTTTGCATTGAATTAAACAAAAAACTATGACCTAGATCATTAAATGAAAATATTATTTGGAATTTTTAAGTTTGGAAAATAAATGTCTTTGTCAAAATTTATTCCAAATTGGTAATTCACAAGAATCTGTTTTGTCCGTCTAACAAGTATGTCTGTTTGCTTGTTTTTTAAGACTGTTTTTTGGCTTGCGGCTTTGTTTTCTGTTTTGTTGCATCAAATACCCTGTGCTACCTGCATCTTCATAAATCTGTTCTGTCCATTTAACAATATTGTCTGTTTTATCTATTTTTTTTTTTAGATTTTTTTCGGCTTAGTTTTTTGTTTTGTTGCATCAAATAACCTAGTGCTTTCGTATATCCTGTTTCCACTATGAAATTTTGCCAATACCAGGATTGACCAAACACCGATTTGAGCCAACGAGAATTTTTCATTGAATATTTCAGCCAATCAGATAATTCTCAGAAAAATCTGATTGGGTCAAGTTAGCGCTAGCCATTACTCAGTATTAATATGACAATATTGTGAATGGAGCAATAGCCATCTACACCATATACTACCAGTACTGGCCATACAGTCCTAGAGTTGTTTCGGCCATCAGCTAGTAAAGAGCCTAAGGGCTATAAGCAGAGTACAAACCAGCCCACAAAGATGTTTGAGACTGTTACATTTAGGCTTCGACCGTAAGAATCTCATCAAGAGATAAGCCCCGTTTTTGTTTGGTGTTTTAATGACAAAATTTTATGTCAATTGAAGACTCCTTTTTTTATGCTGTGCAAATATTTTTCTCTCATTTCCATTACTTTCATAAGACGTCAAATGAAAAATAGTTTCTTTGCTAATGAAACGGGTCAGGACTGCTTTAACTTAGTGAGTTTCAAGGAAGCAAAATTATTCAAGATTACTGAATTCCAAGGCTGTATCCAGGTTTTTGTTCGAGAGGGGGGATAAAAAAAAAGCTTGTAAAAACTACCCCCTCTTGCCTGAACACGGTCTTGCTGATTTCATACTGTTTAAAGTGGTAGCTGGCGCTTACATAGGAGAGTACTTGGCATACTCGCAGCAAAGATTTAGTATCCGAATCATTTCAGTTAAGACATGGCTTGTAAGCCTTTGTTGGTATATATGGTGAATTACATCCGAAAGAATTAGGATTAATCGGATAAGCGATAATTGTGATAATAAATGCTAAGTAGATGATAGAATGTTTTTTAGCCGTTTTTTATTCAATTAAGCACTGGGCAAGACTTTCAGTTAAGCAACTGTTAAAAGTTTAGGGTAAAGAGTTGAGGTTTAAGGGATTGGCAGATCTCCTCAGATACAGGATGATTTCTGTTTGTTTTGGGTTTTAGTGTTAGGGTTTGATTTTGTTGACGCCCCTTCAAAACTTCCAGATTTGGCAAGTGCTTTGGTGAAAAATAGCGGTTTAGCGAGCCCGGGTTTCAATTTCGCTGCTTTACTAAATGTTAGTTTGTTTTTATTGACGTTGATTTCTTTTATTTTGTGTCTTCTTCTTTGTTGTTCATTTCTTTTTCTTTTGTTTTTGATTTACTTCTACTCCACAGTGTTTTTAATATTTTATTGTGTTTGTACTATTTATGGGGTATAGACTAAAAAAAGTTAACTACTACTGACCTTGATAGTGCAACCATACCATGCAAAACCGAATGAATTCAGAACAAGCTTAGACTGAATTGAATTTATTTGAATTTGACTTTTAATTAAAATACTTCAGTGGTTCAGCGTGAAATTTTCTGAAAGTAGGCTTTGAACTCTGTAAATTATTAAGCTTTGAACTCTGTCACTGCATTGAATGTTTGCTATGGGTTGATCTATTTTGCATACTAAGTCTGGTTTAAACAAACATTAGCATACACATATTTATTGTGCCCTTCTTACGCAAATGGGATTTTACTTTCGGCTCAGTGTAAAGTAAAATAGAAACAGAGAAAAAGTTGGATTGCTGCAAACAGAGAGTGCAGAGGACAGCACTGTATGCCATAAGCTCTATTTTCTGGGAGACAAAAGTGGCGTTAATTTATGGAAAATAGAGGTGGGGGGTAGAAAAAAATCCTGGGAAGCAATGTCATCCCGCCCATCCAATTGAAGCCACTGCGATAAAAAAAAAATGAGTGTCATGTAGTATTCGATTTCCGTACCCTTTGGTATGGGGTTGGGTATTTACCTTGAATGTATCTTCGCTTATTAGCTGTGCTGAAGAGTCTACAAATGTTACGTTCATATCAACGTTGATAGCAGAGCATCTAGCGGAGAGAATTTTGTTTAAAGCAGGAAACTGGTCTTCAAATCTGAGGATGTATTGTTCAGAACATGGAGGAGGTATAGGAGCTGCAGCCTTGTATACAATATCTGCCAAAACTCTATAGCTGGCCATTGTAGTATCTAGAAAGTAGTTACGTATAGCATTATAAGATAATATCATTTTAGTTATGGACAGTACACTTTGTCGGGTTACTATATAATGGAGTCTTTCAGAAGCCAAGCTGAGCAACTTCACCCTTTTATATCTTATTTAAGCGTTTGCTTCAAAGGCCTTGACTTAGTCTTAATTTCACAAATGCACAGTAATATACTTGTAAAAAAAAGGACTTCTACAACACGAGAAGGCAATTTATCCTGTTGATCCATGCAGTTATACAAAGAGGTCTCTGCTTCCCACAACTCCTTGCTCCAACCCCTCCCCGGATTCCTTTAGAATATCAAGGCTTTTAATAAATTTCCATTGATTTCATATAGTTTTTTCATAACATAATTACCTTTTCATTTATTTTGAAGTTGTGCCCTCCTCCCCAAAATACCCCCTCCCCTCGGAAGCAACTCCTACATCCGTGCCTGCGTCAACCACCAACCAAAGGCGTTAATGGGATCGATTTTAAAATTTGCTAATTCTCAGGGAAAAGGTAAGCATATCTTACCCAGGGACGGGTGGAGGGAGGCCTTGGGGCCCGCCCACCCTCAAAAGTCTTAAATCTTCGCGATTTTTTGAAAAATTTTTATTTAAATTATCAGTTTTTTTATTGCGTTTCCTCCTCCCGAAAAAAAAATGTTGCGTTCATACCTGAGATGACTGGCATATTAAAATGAAAACAAGCCGTGAGTGTTCTCTACTTATTTAGTCCGTTTGTTCTAAGGATGTGGACAAACTAGCATCTTGACAATTGGATTGTTGCCACATGAACCAAAAATATAAAAAAAAAGATTAAAGATCAAACTTGAAAATTTAAAAGATATGATTATTCATCTTTTTTTTAAACATTTGTTTGAACACATATAATGACTAAAAAAAAATTTTGAAGATCATGCAGCCAAACAAGTGGTCATTAGCCAAGCTATATTTTGTTTTCCAAAATAATATACTTATGCATCCTCATAAAGAGGGATAAGGGAAGAAATCCCCTCCGAGACATATCAAAGCGAACCAACCCCTGACAAGTTGAAAACTATAGCATAAAAATGCCATTTTGTCTCAATCCTATGCCTCCCTACCCTTCCTCACTGTCAGCGTGGTACCTGCATTCGTCCATTTTATTTTCAGGGCTACCACCAAAGAAACTGAAAAAAATCAGGGTTGAAGAATCTGAGAAAAAAGAATAGGTAGATAGAAATCTAACGCAACAAGGGACTTTCTGCTAAAGAAAACGGAATATCAATGACGTCAGAAGAAATTGACGTAGAGTTTTTACCTTAGCTTCAAAGAGGTCTGAATCGAGAGCTCCAACAAAGTTTTCTTTGTTGGAGTATGTACCATCTACATTTCTTTAATGTAGCTGCCATTGTCAGCTGCCATGTCAGCTGCCATTTTCAGCATAATGCCCAATAAATTAAAAAAAAAAAATTAATAAATTAATAATATAATAATTATTAAATAATTAAATTATAAAATTATAAAATTATTAAATAATTAATAATAAAATTATTTAATAAATGCCCCCGAATTTTTTCCTTCATTTACTTGCGGAATTACGAAAAGAGCAAACATAGAAAAAACCCACATCAAGAAAAATAAAAAAAAATATATGTTAGTAATCTTAGTGGTTCTTTATTCTGCCACTTGTTTACCGATACTGACTCTTTGATTTCTTTGACAGAGTATATATAAGTTGGGACTTTCTTTCGTTAAGGTTCCTTTAAAAAGATTCAGTTTCTTTGGCAAATTTTTGCTCCTGTTTAAGTAGTTTTAGGTAGACTCTAGCTTAGAGTTCCTTTAGAGTTCAGGAACTGCAGGGTTGCAGTTCCTTTAGAGTTCCTTAGAGTCTCTTGTTAAGGTTCCTTTGTAAAGCTTCAGTTTCTTTGGCAAATTCTTGGTCCTCTTTAAGTAGTTTTAGGTAGACTCGAGCTTAGACTTGGCTATATCCATTTTAATAAACTCCGTATTCTTAATAGCTATCTGGAGCCTCCTGTTAACCAGCCAAACTAGCTTCTCTCCATCTTTGCATATATCATGATTATCATTATTTTTATTCAGAAGATTCTGTTCAAGCTTTTTCATAGGCAACCTATTCCCTTCCTCCTTTTTAAGCATCTCCTCTTCTTTTCCTTGTTTTTCATGCTCTTCTTTTGCTTTATTCCCTACTTTCACTTCTAGATATGCCTTGTAGCTTGAACTGGTGCTACGAGCTAGAATTAGCTTGTTCTGGAATAATCCGAGTCAGTTTTTTAGCTTGCTCATTCCACTGCATATAATTACTCTGAGGGTGAGAATCTTAGATCCCACGGAGACTTGTCATAATAAAGAATGCGGCACGAGACAAGGGGTTTGGTTCTAGCCATCCTGTGCTTTCACACACCCATCCTGTTTACCTTCCCCAGATTTCTCTAGATACCCATTTAGAGCTGGGTGGACTCTGACTGAGCTTAATGAGTCATACCACTGACGCCAATCCCAAATCAAATAATCAGCGACAGTAGAATTCAAACCTCTGCCCTAATGGACACAGGATTGCAAGTCCAGCGCGTTAACCACTCGCCTAGTACGGCCATATGATTTGATCTGAAGTAGCGTTATAATTACTGATGATTTTGCTCAAGTACGCCATTATTTAGAAGTTAAACGAAAACTTTAATTCAACTAGACACAGTTACAAATATACACGATGAATTGTGCAGAAATGGATTTTCTCTTCGATCTCATACCAAATAGTTTTGCGTCTATAACAGGATTCAGTATGACCTAGTTATTGGACAAATAATTACCCTCGAAATAGTTCAACCCTCTAAAAGAATGTTAATACCGAAAACTTCTTTCTTTTACTTGAGTCTTCTGAATTATGAACTGAATAACTTACCCTCTGAGATGCAATCAGGGACGTTGTGACTCGGAGACCAGGGCCCGTTAGGTTCACAGATGAAACTCTTTACATCAATGCCATCTATAAAACGATAGCCAGGATTGCAAGTTGCTAAACATTCTAAGCCAGGTCCACTGGGTTTTTCTAAGCAATTAATGGCGCCATGCTTAGGAGGCTCTAATTCCCAGTCGACACACTGTACTGGCTGCACAGATACCTGAAAATTAAACAAATTAGTATTCCCAGTCGGCACATTGTAGTAATCAAGTAAATATATATATATATATATATATATATATATATATATATATATATATATATATATATATATATATATATATATATATATATATATATATAACTTTCCATGTTTAAATTGTCTATTATTTCAATTATATGAATAAATGACTTCAATAATTTAATGTCCAGTATTTTTGACTTTCTTTTGAATTTGGTCACATTTGTTAAACGAGCTTAACTTATCCTTGATTAACTCTTAACTTTAGAAAATCACGAGGATATTTCCAAACTAAGGATTAACAAAAAAAAAAAAAAATTACAAACCCCTTTTCTACCATCCAATAATTTTCTTACTTTTTTTAAAGTTTTTTTTTTAATAAGTCAAATTACCAGTTTCTGGTCAAAATTACCGCTTTTTCTATTTACGAAATTAACCAATTTTCTATTTATCGAGATTACCACCCTTTTCCTATGAGAAACTGGATTGCGAAGGGATTCCTTTAAAGAGAAATCACTCAGGTCCTGTGTCTAATTTCTTATATACGGTTTTGACCGTCAATTTTTACTGCAACGTTATATTTACCGAATTAGCATATTTTCCATACAACGAAAGTGCCATCTGTGAGATACTGCATTGTATAATAATTTTTTCATTTTTTTTTTATTTTTAGCTTCCTATCTTACTATTTGTAAATAGTTTTCACTTACACATTACTTATTGACATTCCCCTATACAATGTTAGCAATTTATTCATTTTTCTACCGAATAATTTCAAAAACTACACAGCATCATATTACAAAGCTCTGTACTCTTAGCAAATATTGTGTTACGACTTATAATTAGAACATTTTGAAAGGGGAAATGTAGTTAAAATGCTGGATGACAGAAATTAGGAATTTCAAAATTGGATAATATGGTAGTCATGGTAATTATTGCCGAGAATAGCAAATTTGGTAATAATGGCAAAATTATGTCACATTTGGAAAAAGAGGGCAACTTATCTTCAGTGGGTTCTTAACTTTAGGAAATAGCGAAGATAGTCTCAAAAATAAGGATTGATACCTAAAAATTACAGCCATTTTTCCCCCAGCATATTTTTTTTCGATATACAGTCTTTTCTTCATAAGCCAAATTGTCAAATTTCGAATATTTGCCAAAATTATTACTCATTTCTCTTTACCAAATTATCCAATTTTCTATTTACCAAGTTCGTCACGCTTCAAAAAGGATTCACTCCAGTTTCATGTTTTATTGTGTACTGAATATTATGACGAGGGAAATGTAAGTAAAACGATAAATAGCCCTTGAAAAGAATTTCAAAACTGGCAAATATGGTAATTGTCGTAGCATTAGCACAATTACCATTTCAGGCTCCCAACCCTGGATGAAAGGAGGCACGAAACGCTGATGAAGTTTGGAGCTGACATCCGGAAGTCCCCAACGCACCGAGATATCCTGCCTCAGTTTACTTCAGTGGCTCACGCACACAAGACGAGGGTGGCAACTTTTAAAGAGGGAAAAGAACTGTTAGAATGCCCGACTACACACTCTACGACAAGATTTTTAAACTCCTTCGTTCCATACTACGTGAAGCACTACAACGACAATATCCTCAAATCGAAGTGATAGCTCATCATGTGTGTTCTTTATGTTGCGTCTTTTTGCGATTTTCTATTTTCTTTTTTTTTCGTTTGACGATACCCATGTTATTGCATTGTGATAAAGGGAAAGAATAAAGATTATTTATTATTAGCTGAAGTTAACAAATTTGAAAAATCAATAAATTTCAATACTAACATAACTTGTATAGGCCTTCTTACTTTTCATGAATACAACGATTCAATAAAACAATTCTTAATATGATTAAAACTTCAAGAATTACTTTAAAACGACAGACGATGACTTTTTTGCCCGATTGAGTACCGGCCAGCCAAATACGATATTTACGGCAATTATTGCCGAAACCAACAAATTTGAAAACAACGGCTAACTTCAATACGTCTAAAAAAATTGCAGGGTTCTTTCTAATTTCCGTGAATTCTAGGACGTGAGTAGAAGCTGCAAAAATTACCTGAAAATGGCAGACAGCTCTATTGCCAGATGGATCACGGGCTTCAACAGTAACATTCTGGAACGAGCCAACTGGAATAAATACAGCCTCAGGAGCAAATGTAACTGAAACATCTCCAGAAGCATCAGAGGTGAGAACTTTTTGCCGAAGTTCGGTAAAATTCACTTTATAATCTTCCTGTTCGTCAACTAGTTCGATTATAAAGCTTTGTGGACAGCTAAGCTGAGGTGGCGTTTTGTCTGGAAATAAGATTAAAATTAGGTCTAAAGAACCAAGGACAGTGACGATGAAACTTGACTTTTTGGAATCGGTTATGTAGAAACTAAAGCAGTGCATTAATAACTAAAAATTGGAATTTTACATTTTGGTGAAAAACGTCCATATGTTACCTAAAAATGGGATTGGCTTCGGAATATCTGAAATGGGTAATGTATTTAAGGGGAATTTATGCCTCTTGGAGAACATAGGAAATGTGTAGGGAGAAATAGATTGAGGGATGGTACTTAAAGTTGCCCTATATGTGGAGAGATGGATGAGGGATAGTAGGGAATTGAGGGAGTTACGCTTGGAAATATTTGGTAGGGAGGTCGGGGGGAGACATTGGATTTTGGAAATTTTAAAATGTTACTTAAATATAAATAATATTGGAAATGTAGTCCAAGTAGCTATGAGGTATCGTGATGATTTTCTTAAATAATCAGTTTTAGTGTCTTTTCAGCTTATGTTTTGTTGCTGTATTTTTTTGCTTGTTTTGTGTACGTCACCATGGCCCAATTGGGCTTTTGTGTGAATAAATCTATCTAAATATGCAGTTAGGCAGTTTTTCGTAGTAGCGGGTGTCAAACTTCAGAAAAAGAAACGGAAGTGAAAAAATAGGCAAAAAATAGACGGACTAAACAGCTTAAGATGCAGCTTTCTTTTGAAGGCATATACGTCTTTAGCTACCGACAAAGAACCAATCACAGAACTAATTAAATTTTTACCGACGAAAAGCATTGTCAGGTTTAACTAATTAATTCTGCCTATTTATTTTTACGTTTCAACGTAGTAACACTGACAAAAATGCAGAACTGTCCTAAGTGCTTCACAATTTTCAGACAACAAAAGGAAAAACTTAAAAAATCACATATTTTAGGCATGGATAGACCTAAGATGGTTCCAAAGGGAAAAAATTACTATTATTTTGATGTTCTTGGTACTTTAAACAAAACAAATAAATTAGTAGAACGAACAATAAAACTGGTAATTTTTTATTTCCTGAAAAAATTAAATTGAACAGTATTCAGTCAATCTTCCATATTTTCAAATTCTAAACTCTTTAGTTTCAATATCCAGATGTTCTTGGAAAAAAGTAAGGAGCTCACCAAGGTACATGTTGTCTGTGGCCTATTAATGGCTAATAGGTCTATGGTATTTCTTCTAAATCCAACGCTAATTCATTATTTTGGAAAATAATACTTCGGAGGGATTCAAGGTATAGAAGTACTTATTAATGGCTTGTATCTTGTAATACGCTTTCATCCGTTCATATATAATTATCATTACCCCACCCATATGCGTACCTCATCTAAACTTTCATTTTGCATCGGCTTTGTCTCATTTGTTAAGTAAGTGGAGTAGCAAGGGGGAGGGATTTTGGTTTTTTTAAGTTTGAAAAAATGAAGTTCCTTCTAGCCTCAAGGCAAGGATTTGTCAGAAGGGGCTTTCTTAACCAACCGTTTGATTTAGGCACTAGAGCTTCGTCGAACTGATGATCCCTGTCGACAGGACAGACTCTGGTGCATTCGATATCGATCCATCTGGACATTAGAAGGGTTCGTATCGTCTGCGCCGACAGTAGTAGCGATTGATTTGTCTTGGTCGACCATGTTAGAAAATAAATGTCACGATTTGACAAAGGGAAACAATTCAAGAACCGACAGTCATCACAATGTGAAAACTTTATTCAAGATTCAGGGACACTAAAATTCATCCAATTTTTTAAACATAACTAATTCGAAAGATGAATATTGTACTGTATTAAATAAAAAAGTAAATGAATAGCTTAATTTTATATATATAGATCAAGGAAATTAATTGTTTAAGGCAATTAAACAATTAATAAATTATTTGTGAACTTGAAAAAACTTGTTTAAGGCGATTAAAAGTACATGGACGGCTCGAAAGTTTTTGACACCTTTGGCGAAATTATTGCTAGTAGGAGTACCAATTTTCTCTCTTCTTCATCTCGTTCATTAAGCAAAGTGCTGTTAAATTAAAAGAAAACTCAACGATCAGACAATCATACAGTAGGTAGGAGGAAACCACTTTATTAAATTAATTGATTCTGTCCCTAGTGAAACGAAACTTCCTGAATAAATGGAAAAGTGTCAATAAGATACTAAAATCTAAAGCAAAATTTAATGATATTGCCAGTAAGCGTTACCAAATTGAATTAAATGATACCATGTGCAATTTTTACACCTCCGCGAAAACCGAGCATTTTATTTATCACTCTCTGTCCATAAAAGCAGGAAAACAGACACTGTTTATACTGTCAATTTAATGTCGATGTTTCGATATAATGTATTTTATATATATTTTATATATAATATATTTTATAATAAAATATATTTTATTTTATAATGACATTATAAGACACAGGTAAGTGTTTTGTTTCATGAAATGATTGACTGTAAAATTTATGTAGGTCAAACGACTGTATTGAGTCAAATTTAAAAACAAACCATAATTATTTATGATTATTGGAACTTTTGATTGAAAAACAATATAGTCATTTATTAATAGTTTATTAAGTTTCTTTTCAGTCTGTTAAAAATGATAGACTAAGACTATGTATTAATTTCCTCCCATTACGAATACGGAGAAGTCATCTCAATTTGATTATCACCATCGTGCTTTGATGCAAAGAGTATGGATAGATTATAAGAGTGGAAACTGACACTAGTATCGACAACTACTAGCGCCATCTAGCGTTTCGTGACACTTGGCATTTTTTCAATCTCTATAATCATCTTTCTGTCAGGAATTGAGATCAGACACTTATTACTACCCTAATTTCATCAATTACACTAATTATTATTATTACTATACTGAAAAATGGCACGTGTCTCCAAACGCTATATGGCGTTGATATCTTCGGCACTAGCGCCAGTTTCCATTATTACAAGTTACCCATACTCTTTGCTTTGATGAATAAAAATGTATTTGAGAAGATTGCTCTTTAAGTTTATAGGATCAACTTATTCTAGCTCATTGTAAATGATTTCCTGAGACTTTTCCTACTTATGCCTAAGACTTTCAACCTCCAGTCTCTAATTTCAGTCAGTACCAGTTACCCATACTCTTTGCTTTGATGAATAAAAATGAATTTGAGAAGATTGCAATTTCATGTTATACCATCAGCTTATTCTAACTCATTGTAAATGATTTCGTGAGACTCCTCCTACTTATGCCCAAGACTTTCAACCACCAGTCTCTAATTTCAGTCAGTAAAAGTTACCCACACTCTTTGGTTTGATGAATAAAAATGTATTCGAGAAGATTGCTCTTTAAGTTTATAGGATCAGCTTATTCTAACTCACTTTCGTAATTCCTATCACCATCTCCAGTTACTTTTTCTCTTTCTGACAAGTGTTTTTTTTTGTTTTTTTTTGGTATGCGATAAACAAGACAGATCAATTTCCGCCTTTGTCTTCCTTTTCTCAAAAGTTGATTTTCGGTGCCCTGATCTATTCAGTAAAAGTGCAATATTTATTTTTTTTTTGCTGCAAGAGTTATAGGGTAACATTGGCTTGTCAAAATTGAAAATGGCAAGTATTTCATCATAGGTAGGCTACCACAAGGTACCAGAAAATAGTTTAATTAGAAAAAATTATTACCTTCTACTGTAATATTGACTTGACAAATTGCCACATTCCCATCAAAATCATAAGCTAAGTACTCGAGTTCTTTGTCTTCGAATAAAGTTACTGGTAAGGTAAAATCTTCAGGTCGTACTTCAATTCTTGCCACCATGCCACTGTTATCAACTGCTTGAGGCTCAATAAAGTCCACAGGGAGGAAACCGCCGTCTTTACCACGCTGAACCACAATTGGTGCAGTTGGGCAATTTAAAAATTGTGGTGGCTCATTATCTAGAAAAAAAGAAGATAAATTTTTTTTTGTAATTGATCAAAAGGATAGATAAACATAATTGCGGCTCTAACAACTTTGGATATGCATGAGGTCTTACGGAATAATAAGAAGTCCCAAGAAAAAAGGTTAAGTGTGGAATTTTGAATAGGAAGAGTATGTAGCATGTGAAAAGCAGAAGAAGAAGAAGCGAACGAATATTTGACATGTATAACAAGAATGGGTCCTCAGCGTTAAAAAGGGAAAAAAATCCAACCAAAATAATAAAAAAGGGGGAAAAGTCTAAAACAACTAAAATCAAAAAAGATTTGAAAGATAAAAATAACCTATAAGATTTTTTTTACTCCCAAATTCACTGCTCTCGGCTTACCAGCATCAAGATAATTGGACCAAGCCATGGGCCTTCGTGTCTGTCTTGTTAAACGCACAATAGCTATTACAAGCAAAAGCCAAGGAAGTAGAAGATAATACATTTTGATACATAATTTGATAATAAATAATCATTTATAATAAATATAATCATATAATATAGGTAATAAAGAGAATATAATTATATATTTTGATAATAAAATTTGACTACTCAGGGAAAAACTCTAAGTAACAAACCTACAACCAACGAGTTACTCCTACCACATCATGGAAGCAACATGGAAGACTCGGAAAGACTTAGCTGACTCAGGCAGAGTATTTCAGGCAGTATGATAGGTGGTCAGGGAATGAGCCAGCCAAGTCCAGAAATCACTGTTTTTTAAGAAGGTAAATGAGGAATAGTAAAAACATGAATCAAGAAAATACAAATTAAAGTTTAAAGGATTATATTACGTCGCGCTATTGTCTATAGCAACCTCAGTAGGGAAGCTGAAAGGAAAGGAAAATACTTAATGTACGAAGCAAGGCTGTGGCCAATATTTTGTTGGGGAAGGGGTATTTTCAGGAGGGGATGGGGGTGCAGAAAAACTTAGAAAAATGCATCTACATTTTGTTTATATTCTTTTTTTATGTTTTATACGAATGAGGAAAAGTTATGAGGGGAGGATTTAACCCCCCTCCCTAGATATGGCCTTTGTACGAAGAGCAGTGAAAATAAAAAATCTGATCGTTATGAAACCTGAAAATTGGTCGTTAAGGGGAAACTTGCAAAGCAAGTTTCTTGCAGTAGAGTAGAAAGGGCCTCAAGTTCTTGTAGCAAGGGGCGTCAAATTAAAATTAAAAAGCAATGATACCAAATCAGCAAAAAGAAGATAAACACATAGGGAATCGACTGTTCAAGAAAATTAAGCTTTCCTTTGACGGTGTGGATCTCTTTAGGGAACAGTAGTTTGTTAATTTTTGAGTTTTTACAAACAAAAAATCTGCCAAATTTAACTAATTAATTTTGCTTTTATTTTCATGATTCGCCATCACAGTCCACGCTATATGTAAGAGGGGTCTGCCCCCTCCCTCCTTCACCCAACTTCTAAAAACATAAAATATATAAGCATAAAAAGAAACTTTGGTTCGTTTTCTAATTTTTTTTTTATAGCCTCCCCGTCCCCCTGAAAAAATACTGGCGGCACTCTTAATCACAACACTGACGAAAAGTGACCCTGCCCTAGAAACTTCAGAGTTAAGAAACAGCCAAACGAAAAATCTTAGAAAATCGCTGTTTTCATATATAAATAGACCTAGAATGGGTCTAAGGGGAAATTTTTCTTGATTCTTATGTCTTTGGTACTTTAGAAGTCACGAGTATTAACATCTAACATCAAATATGGCATATTCCAGATTTATTGATTTTCAGGTTTTCTTACGCAAACTAAAAAAACTTGTGCAAATTAAAAAAAAAACAAGAATTTTAATTATGTTCCAGTTTGGCAAGTCGAAAAGTTTTTTTCTTTTAATTACTAAGCTATATTTAATATTTCATAAAAATTTCCAATTTTGTAAGCAGATCAATCCAAATATCCATGTAGGAATGACCGGTGGGATGTGGGATACAAAAAGTAGATAAAAATAAAATAATATTAAAATGTTGCAAAAACTGGAAAAATTCATATTATTTGGTTGGGGGAGAAGTTTAAAACCTCACATGCATATATGCCTTTAAATAATATTCCCCAACAGTTTAAGTGAATCTGAAGTGGTAAGCTCATAATAAAATAGCATCTAATTTCAGCATGTGTTATTTCTCGATGAAGTTAAGAGAATCAAAGATAAAAAAAACGTATTTATTCTGTAACTGCTTCCAGTCTAGTTTTCATTAGAATGGAAGCATTCATTGTAGTAAGAAGCAGCATCTTTATTTCTTATTCATATTTCAAAATGATCCTTACAAGAAAATTAAATAATTTTTTTTTTTTACTGAAATTAAGGAGCGACATTAAAACTTAAACGAACAGAAATTATTCCGTGTATGACAGGGGCTGTTCGTTTTTCAAATAATCCCGGTAAATCTGGCACACCCTCTATTAAATATACCCCACCCCTCAAAGAAAACTCATCCGTGGAAATTTCATCCAACGTAAAGTATACCCCCCTGTCAAATCCTCTTCAGACAGTTCCATCCTCGCTGAGAATCCCCTCTGCCAGTAAAATTTCTTGCGGACGATTCAGCCTGAAAATTTTTCCTAAGCATTCTTTCATTTGAATTGAATCTCTAATCAGTTTCTCGATCACTACAGAAATGCCGCTTCCGTGGAAATTGTTTCTCGGAAATCAAAACACGCGGAAAAAAGTCTCTGGATAATTCTCCCGGAACATCTCCACGTGAACAATTTGGCAAAGAGAATGTAAAACAATTAAATCAAATTAGCCCCCAGAAATTTCCCTCCCCAAGGAAGATACTCCCTATAGAAATCCACCGCAAGCAAACCCCCATCCCCCCAAAAAATGTCTGAATACCTTACAATGACAAATACTATACAAAAACGAATTTCATTACTTTCAGGCCTTTACTCATGGACTGTAGGGGGTCATTTTACACCTAAAGACATAATTATTTAATCTTTCGACCATTTGGACCAAAATGGCTATCGCAAAATTTTGATCAGTTTATTTTGGAGAAAACATGGGCGTGGGAGGGGGCCCATTTTCCCCTCCAATCTTTTTGGTCACTTAAAAAGGGCACTAAAAATTTTAATTTACGTTCGAGTTCACCCACTCCCGATCTTCTAGGACCAGTACTTTGATGCAGTCACCCATGGAAAAAAAAAGATAAACACGCATCAGTGATCACTGTTATGGCAAAAATAGCAAAATTCCACATTTTTGCAGATAAAGCTTGTAACTTCTACAGTCAGGTTCTCTGGTACGCCAGATTTGATGATATGATTTTCATTCGGATTCCTTTAATTTTAGAGAGTATTTCCCCTATTTCAAAAATCAGGTAAACTTTTTCAGGATCGTAACCTTTGATGGGTAACACTAAACTGGAAAATCTTATATATTTGCGATCAGCATAATAAGCTGATTCTTTTGATACATCTATTGATATTAAAATCTCGTATTTTAGAGTTCCGGTTACAATTGAGCCAAATTGGTCCTTACTTACAGCTCGTTACCACGAACTGTTTGACAGGTGGAACAAAAAGGTAAATACCTGACTAAGATTTAAATTTACTCTAAAGGATAAAAGGATAAAGATCCCCCACTGCTGGCGCAGAGGGCGTCGAATCGACGTTTCAGTCGCTAGGTGTTTTTCCAGGGACAAGTAGCAAGCTTGTCGCCATTTTTTTCCCTAAATGTATTCTAATTATAATAAAATTGTTAATAGATAAATGTCAATAAATAAAATACATGTTACAATAAAAATGCTAGAATACAGAATGAACTCCGAATAAGATTCTTGAAAAAGCATCAATGTAAAGTAGCATAATTATTCTAAAAAGACAAAGCCGAACAAAGAAGAACTTACCAACACACACTGGATAGCCATTGTCGTAGCCCAACAGAGGAACATCAGCCTCCTCCTCCTCCTCAGCGGCACAGCCCATTAGCTCAAATTTCAGGCATGGATTTTTATCGTAGCTGACAATTCCAAGGACAACAAAGCGAGCTTCAACGGCAAAAGGTAAGGTAATCATGGCAAGCTCTCCATAATTCCCGGGATCTCGAGATGTTAAATTGAAATTTGGAAAGTACACAACATAACTATCCTCTTCTTGAAGTTTGTAGAAGAAACGAATTTCAGTGGGTCGTCCAACAACATCAGTTGTTACAACGCCCTTGACAAGAATAACCTTAACTTTGGAAATCTTTCCAAGGTCAACGGTGACAAAACTAAAAGCATCCGACTGTGCACACCATCCAGTTGTAGATCCAAGTCGGACATTAGCAGCTTCATAATTCGATCTCTCAGACGTTGCATTTATTGCCTCATCAGGAATCAGACCAGAAGCAATACCCAATGGCTTGATAACGCTACATTCTGGCTCTCGTTGGCAGGAAATTGGTATATTCGTTATTGGTATATAACCAGGTCTGGTACACTCAAAGAAAATTTCTGAGCCTTGTTCATACGAGCTAGCAAGTTGAATGCCGTCAGCGGGTCGGCCTGGATCTTCACAAGTTGGGCCTTCACAACGAAGATCACCAAAATCCCATTCCCCTGTTTCCTGGCATCTTACAATATTGTCATTGCGTGATGACATTCCAGCAAGTCGGAAGCTTGGCTGACATCCAAAAAAGAATGACGCTTTATATCTTGTATCAGGAATTATGCCATATTCTGCACCAAAGGTTTCAGGGGGTTCACCACAGTCAATTCTAGGGCATGTCGGTGGGGCTCCTGACAGTCGGTAGTCATTTGATCCTTGTCTGGGGTCGTAGACACACTGCCTAAAGAAACCAAAGGGTGTTTGTTTATTTTCTCTTCCGATATCATTGCACTCGATGCTTACATTAGCACCGAAAGGTATGAGAGTTGTGTTGGGATCGGGACGTAAGATTCTGAGACCTTCTCCAGGTACATCCGGCAATACTTCACATTTGGCAACTAAAATGATATGAATTATAAATAAAAATATAATATAGAATAATCCAACGGCAGTAAAAATGGTAAAGAAAAACGAACAGGAAAAATTAGGCTAAAATATATGGAGGATTTGTTGAACTTGAAAAAGTGAAGCAACTATTTGTCTTTTTTACAAAATTTAAATTTTTAACACTTTTTTCTTATATTTTGATCGGAAGAGGCAAATAAATATAAATAAAATATTCTTTAAAAATTGAAAAATACTCATCATAAAAAAACCTAAAAACGAACAAAAAAGTCTTTAAATATAATATATTCTAATAAATTTAATCAAAATATACTTGAATTAGGGGTTTAATAATAATAACAATAATAAATTCATTCCAGAAAAAGCCCGTGGGCCATAGGAAATTTACATAACAAACAACAAACTAACTAAAATAAATTAATACTATTTAAAGAAAATGCTCCCGATGTACCGCTGCAATCCTGACAAATCTTGCTATCCTTTTAACACTCAGGAAATTTGTCTCTTTCATTCTATCTACCATCCATATCTCATTCAATTTTTCTTTACCATACATCTCTCGCCTCCATTCATTCAATTCGACAAATTGACACAAAAAATGTATTAAACTTTCATCCTGAGATCCACACATAGGACAAGCAATAGATTCTACCTTCGCAATGGATTAGGGGTCTATTTAGGAGATTATAATTTTCCATAAGACTTCTCATATCTTTATTTACGGAAAAATAATCAAATTTAGAATGAAATAAAGTGAAAAATCATCAAATTATAATAAATTATAATTGTAGCATAAAAAAACTCATTATCAAATCTGGTTAAAGCTTGTTCCTGAGAATCCAAACCAAAATCAATTCCTTTGTGCTATGAAACAAGTCATATGTTTTTCTATCATAAATTTATTTTTAAAACAAGGAAATTTTGGGCAATATTTCCACTAAGAGGTCATTTCACATGGTGACTGATTTTGAAACTACTTTTTAGAGATTGGCTAGAATTAAATGATTGCAATAAATTTATGTTAAATATTTTTGAAATCAAATATTTCGTCAAAAGTTCACACCATCAGAGCGATAAGTGGACAAATATGTAACTCCAAAACTCTCTGGAGAGGTAAGTTATTTTATTGATGTTCGTCTAGGGGCTTATGAGCCTCATATTGGGGTCTTATGGGGTCTAGTATTGTTTTCAAGTTTTTTATATAATTTTTTTTTATCATAACAATATAGGACACGGTTATTCTATGAACAGTATGAACAGGGCTTGTTGCCCTTTCAGCTTAGTTAACTGACAGGATAGAGACAAATGACCTTTAGCAGTCAAACATTTAACCCAGGGGCATTGTCCATGGCTCAATTCTCCATATCTGATCATTTGTCCCCATATAGCAGATGGAACAATATTTGAATTAGAAGGCAATTTACCCTTAATTGTATCCATCGACATAAAACCTTACCTGGTAAATTAATTTTAAATAAAGGTCTAAAATAAATGCTTTACATATGATAACACCACAAGATATTATCTATATGACATATATATAAAAAAAAAAAAAAAAATCAAAATTGGTAGTATAACAAATTTAAATTGTCCTGAAAAGTGATAAACTTACACTGGCATACTGGAGCATCTCCTGTCCATGTTCCTTGCGGTGTGCACTGCAAGCTTTCACTGCCAACAAGGACGTATCCAAAGTCGCAGTGAAATTGAACTGCATCGCCAAAATGATGGTCCTTCTGCAAAATAAGTGCTCAGGTCAAGTTTGGGTCAAAAATATTCGTGAATAATTTCTTTAAAAAGATGAACAAATGCAAAACCAAAAGTGAGGAGCATTATTTATTAAAAAACAAATACAAAGAAGATTAAAAATGAAGCTATAGACCGATTAAATCTTAACATACATAAAAAAAAGGGAGTCAACGTATACTAAGAGAAAACTTTCCTAAAATATAAAATATTGAGTAAAGGTAAAAAACAAATTGAGGACCGTTTGGGAACATAGCTCCACCTGAATTTGCGTAAAATTTTTGCAAATGTAAAAGATTCTTCGTATTTCTATTTAGGATTTATTCAATTCAATTTTCTTTTTGTTGTGTTATCAATATACGTTTTCTTTTCTTTTTTTGACCTCAACGAATGACACGGGTCAAAAGCATTAATTGTTTTTATAGATGGGTCGTAAATTTTTCTCTTACACAAGGAAAAACTAAAAAACAAACAGATCAAGTTTTTGAATAAGCTTGTTTTAGTTTCCGTTCTAAAATTTTCTTTGCGTTTCCATTCAGGTTTTTTCAACTCAATTTTCTCCTTGATGTGTTATGAACATACTTTTTTTTTTCTATTTTTGACCAAAAAAATCACAAGGGTTAAAAACATTGATTGCTTTGAAAAATGGGTCGTAAATTCTTCTCCTAAACAATAAAAAATCATGTCAATCAAAAGCAAACATCTGAAAATCAGAAAAACTTCCAATACGAAGCTTTTCAATAAACTTGTTTTAGTTCCCATTCTAAAATTTTCTTCTAATTTCTATTCAGGATTTTTTCACCTTTTTTGACGCATTATCAACATACGTATTCTTTTCTATTTTTGACGCAAACAAATGGCGAGGACTCAAAGCATTGATTAGTTTGATAAATGGGTCATAAATGGAGAACACTGGGTACACCCCCTCCCACATCTCTACCAGGAATTTTTCCATGCAAACCAATTCAGTTTGTTATTAAAAGTTTTGGTTATTGTATTTGGTTATTTAAGTTTAATTGGTTATTAAATTTAAAATACAACCCTGGCTGCAATGTCTGCGTATATCAAGAGCGCCTCGGGAAATTTTTTCCTGGAAGGGAGCGAATACTACCAAGAATTTAGCTTTAACCATTATATAAGTGATAATAATATTGTTTCCCCAAAAAAAAATCTTAATATTTTATTGTTTCCCAAAAGGGAAATCCCCCCGGGCTACCACTCTTTGGCATCCACGGCACGAATACTCTCAAGGTTTATCCTTTGCTAATAAGGCTAAGGGGAATTTATTTTATTTATTTGCTCTGGGTTATAGAAAAATTTTGAAATTCACGTTTTTTTAATACACCAAATAAATTTTTACTTTATTTTTGTTTTCTTATTAATTTTTTTTTTACTGTGGGCCTAAAATGTAGTAAGAATTGTAAAACTTGATCAAACGTAGATGTCCAAACGAGTAGAATTTGGCTTGTTGGGTTAAAAATCACCCAATGGAAATAACTGGATGAGTAAGCTTTTGGTTTAGATAAATTAAAAAAAAGTTTTGCTAGCCTGTAAAGATGTGTTGCATTTTTAAGTAAATTTTATTTACTATATTAATAAATTCAAAAATATTTCACGTGTATACTCATTTAAAATTGGGCTTTTTTGGTCAGAAAAAGAAGCTTTTTATAGGAAGAATTAAGGCAAATTTTGCTTTCAGTGAGATACACCAGCCAAAAGTCAAAATTACTAAACGCTTTTAATTAAGTCATTATTGCTTAATTAATCAATTACCATTCAATCAATAACTAATTAAAAGGTTACTCATTGATTGAATAAAGAATTCGCCCACTACCGTTGCAAATTTCCAACTTTGGAAATTTGGAAATTTCCAACCTAAAAAAACATATTGAGTTTTTTCCGATTTTGAGTTTCAATCATCTTAGTAGGAGGAAAGATTCAATTTTGAAAATGGGTAATGAAAAAAATTGGAGAGAGAGATCAAAATAAATAATCTTTTAAATTCCGTTGACCACTTAGAACAAATATTTAAAGACAATAAGAAGGTTAAAATTGTGTTTAAAATTAATTAAACCTTTATGCTTCAGTGCCAGGACCAAAGGTACTTTTAATTATATTTTCTAGAAAGCCTTAAGAGAATTTTGCCTCCCATGTAATACGCCTTCCACAATCCACATTAAAGTCCTTTGCCAGTTTTCCTCGGGATTAAATTTACCATCTTCTCTTGAATAATTATTTAGTCGATAATTAATTAAAAGTAGTCAGTAATTAGCAATCCACTTGTGGAGTTTACCTTATTCTGTTGGTTTTTAGTTTCATATTTTCGTATTAATTACAAATCAACTAATTTTAAATTAGTCAATTAGTAGTAAGTCATCAATTAGTAGTATATCAATATTTAGTTTCTTCTATCAGAATTTAGTTTCATACCTTTGTTGTAATAATGGCTCCATTTTTGGGTGGGTCAAGTTCTGGACACATCTTTTTGACACATGTTTTGTTTACACGATAGACGTCGCCATCTCTTGTTCCAGACTCAACTGACGGAATGTGGAATCCATCGGTGCCATTTCTTATGAATAAATCATAGCCAACACTGCACGCACATGAAAAACTCCCTGGACTGAAAAATGTATGAAAATCAGTATGTATATTGCTGTAGTACCTGTATATTGCTGTAGGGGAGTGAAAATGAAACCCGATTGTTTGAATTGCTTATGCGGAAACTTACACAACCATATATATTTAAAAAATATAAAATTCAGTTTTTAATAGAAAAAAAGACCTTAAAATTCAGTTTAGTAGTTTTCTGACAGTGTGATCACTAAATTAAAAAGAAAACAGACGTGGGTGAAAAATTTTGCACTTTAATAGTGTACTTAAAATATATTTTTAAACGCTATAATATCTGAATGCAATGACAAATATTCGTGCTTTACAAAAGTATCGACTATATGCACACTTTCAACCGATTTCATTAAAATCTTAATTTGTTAAGTATAGCTTTTTTTCTCACAGCACGGAGATGAAACTGGAATTTTCAGGAAAAGTCTTCTTTTTTGAAGGAGGGGGCGTGAGGATTATCTCCAACTGATTTGATTCAACCAGGTTTTAGCGGTATAAATATAAATAAATAGACATAAATTGTACTTCTCTCTGCAAAAATGCACCTTAAACTTAACAGTTCATCTTAATGCGTTAGTCGCCATCTTAATGCGCCAGGGCGTTACGGCTCTGGCTTCACTCTAAACACAACTATATCCCTCGTTAAAACATTTCAACACTTAGTAAATTCCCCCTTCCTTTCCGAAAGTACAGCCACCTTAACCTTACAAATTAATAACAATAATAATAAAAACGGAGATAATAATGACTATAATTAAATAATTAAATAAACGAAAAAATCTATAATTATTAATGAACTGTATTTATTGAAATTCAATCAGATAATTCTAAAATTATTCTTAAAAGACCCAAGGAGCTCTTACATCTCAGCTCTCCTGGAAGCACGTTCCACACTTTCGCACAAGCCACATTCGGGGCAAAATCTGATCTCAATTTAAATGTTCGTCTTAACTAGAACGTTCGATGCAGATCTCGTATTCCTAGAATGCTGTTCTGATACCACTTGAAGCAGATTGAGGAATACTGATGGAAGTAATCCGAAAAAAAATGGAGTCACTAACTGAGCACGATAAATGATAAAGCGATGCCAGTGAAAGAAACTCGTCCACGTTTCCGATTATTCCCAGGGCACTTTTGTGGATTAAAACAAACCCTTTCAGGAAGGATGGCAATGCTGACTGCCAAAATGAAGCAAAATATTATATATGTGGTTTTATAAAACCGTTTCAAAATTGACGAAGAGTTTTTTGAGGCAATGCATGCTTCAATTTCTTGAAAACGCCAAGATTACGGGAAAGCTTCAGCTTTACAGCATGGACGTGATGTAGGTAGGAACAGAGGTGGTTTTAAGCCTCATGACCTGGGAGGGGGGCGAGGTATATCCTAGGAGTGTAAGAATATAAAATAAAAGGAATTTAACGCCAGATGTCAGGAAGATTGAGGGAAGAAAGATTTATATCGAGGCAAAGGAGGATTTAAGTAGCTTAAATTTTTGAGAAAAGGGTCAAACATTTTTCTCCAGTTCAGAGAATACGCGGTTTTTCTCTTTTTTATAAAAAAAATAATTTTTCTTTTTTAGTTTTTTTTTTCCTTTTTCAGGTCTGTTGTCGAAAATAATAAGATATAATCAAACAGTTCGTGGTAACGAACTGTAGTAAGGAGCGACCCGGATCAATAGTAAACGAAACTCTAAAAAACGGAATTTTTTAGAATCCCAAAAGATACATCAAAATAATCGAATTTTCACGCTGATTCTAAATATATAAGTTTCAAATGATTTAGTCTTTGTCATCAAAAGTTACGAGCCTGAGAAAATTTGCCTTATTTTGGAAAATAGGGGGAAACATCCCCTAAAAGTCATAGAATCTTAACGAAAATCACACCATCGCATTCGGCGTATCAGAGAACCCTATAGCAAAAATTTCAAGCTCCTATCTAAAAAATGTGGAATTTCGTATTTTTTGCCAGAAGACAAATCACGGGTGCGTGTTTATTTGTTTGTTTTTTTTTTTTCCCAGGGGTCATCGTATCGACCAAGTGGTCCTAGAGTGTCGCAAGAGGGCTCATTCTTACGGAAATGAAAAGTTCTAGGGCCCTTTTTAAGTGATCAAAAAAATTGGAGGGCACCTAGGCCCCCTCCCACGCTAATTTTTTCCAAAGGTCAACGGATTAAAATTTTGAGATAGCCATTTTGTTCCGCATAGTCGAAAACCATAAGAACTATGTCTTTGGGAATGACTTACTCCCCCACAATCCCTGGGGGAGGGGCTGCAAGTTACAAACTTTGACCAGTGTTTACATATAGTAATGGTTATTGGGAAGTGTACAGACGTTTTCAGGGGAATTTTTTTGGTTTGAGGGGTGGGGTTGATGGGAGGGGGCTATGTGGGAGGATCTTTCCTTGGAGGAATATGTCATGGGGGAAGAAAAGTTCAATGAAAAGGGCGCAGGATTTCCTAGCATTACTATAAAAAACAATGAAAAAATAAACATGAAAACGTTTTTTCAATTGAAAGTAAGGAATAACATTGAAATTTAAAACGAACAGAGATTATTACACATATGAGGGGTTCTAAAAATACTCTAGCATAAAGAGCGAGGTATTTAGGAGGAGATAAATACCTCGCTCTTGATGCTAAAGTATTTTTAGTAATTTCAACTATTTATTCTACGGCCTTTTTGATTCAGGGGTCATTCTTAAAGAATTGGGACAAAACTTACGACTTAGTGTAAAGAGCGAGGTATTAACGAGGGTACAAACCCCCTCGTACACATAATAAAAATATAAAAATATAAAAGTTTGTTACGTAAGTTAATTCTTAAGTTACGCATATTTTTTACTAATAAAAACGTTCGTTAAAAATTAAAAGTTCTAGTAGCCTTTTTAAGTAACCGAAAAATTGGAGGGCAGCTAGGCCTCATCATCTGATGAAACTAAAAGAAAGCCATTTAGCCAAAAAAAAATAATATGCAAATTTTATTTCAATAATTTATGTGCGGAGAGCCAAAATCAAACATGCATTAATTCAAAAACGTTAAGAAATTAAATAAAAAAAAACTAGTTTTTTTTAACTGAAAGTAAGGAGCGACATTAAAACTTAAAACGAACAGAAATTACTCCGTATATGAAATAGGCTGTCCCCTCCGCAATCCCTCGCTCTTTACACTAAAGTTTGACTCTTTGCCACAATTCTACTTTTTAAAACAATAAAAATCTTTAGCGTAAAGAGCGAGGGATTGCGGAGGGGACAACCCATTTCATATACGGAGTAATTTCTGTTCGTTTTAAGTTTTAATGTCGCTCCTTACTTTCAGTTAAAAAAACTAGTTTTTTTTTATTTAATAATATATAAGAAGCTCATTGTAATGGATATGATTTGGACTTTCAAAAAATATATTACCTGTTAATACACTTCTGGTCACAGCCACCATTATTTTCAGCACATTCATTAATATCATTGCATGACTGTCGCAGACATCCCGACAGTTCAAGTCGTAAGCACGGTGCCTTGATAAAATCTTGAATAACCAGACGAATATATCGAGCCTCAACTGGGATCGGAAGATTGACAACAGCAACACTAGTAACCTCTGGAATTCGAAATTCTACTGGAGCGCCTTCTGGACTTCGATACTCTTTAAATATATCGTCAAGGTCATCTGTATACTGCAAAAAATGATTGCTTATACTACAGTAATCAATCAAGTAATGAATTAATGCTTCAAGAAACTTGCAGGTCCTACTGAAGATTAAAGGAAAGAGAAATAATGAATAAACAACTAAAAAATAAATTTTTAATAAATATAAAAAGGAATATATGAACTTCGTATGAATGGAATGAAGTTTCAAAGCTTAAAATTTCAAACTCATCTTGCTATTCAAGCATGAAAACCCCGATTTTTTAAGATTTTTTTTTGGTTATTTCAAAACATGAGGTTTTTACTGAAGTACTACAGTTTCGTCAGTGTTGCCACGCAGAATCGAAAAATAAATAAGTAAAACTATTCAATGAAATTAGTCAAACTACTACTAAGCCTCTATATCGGCTTCAAATCCACCTCTATGTGGAACTGAAACATGTTGACCGAAAGATTTTTTAAAATTTTATGACCTGAAAAATTTTTCCGAAATCACATCCTCCAAAAAGTAAATTGTTTGGTAGACGTTAGACCTTGGTTCCTCCAGTGCCTCTGGAGGCACACAGGGCGTCGGTGAGTAGCCTCCAATCTTCTCTCATGTGAGCCACTGCGTATATGTCTCAGGAGGAATGCCTTGTGGCCAATCTTAGGACGTAATTTAGAAACTATAATATGGGAAAATAGTTTGTACCGTCCAATTGAAAACGAATTTTTTTTTTAAAAGATCTCAACGTCGTTATGGGCATAAACAAACTGTCTATGAAAAATTGTACTAGTTAAGCCACTTGGTGAAGCACAAGGGATTTGTCGCTAATAAACGCACTTCCCTTTACAAGTCAAAGAAAACATTTAACCCTGGCCCCTTGTAACTTAAAAACAAAAGCCTTTCTAGCTTCCTTTTTATAAATGAAAATAGTAGGGAAAACAACATTCAACTCTTTTCCCTTAGAAATTGAAAAAAAGATTGCATGTATAAGGCAGCAAAAATACCTAGTAATTAGGGGGTCGCGAGTTCAAGCTTCACTGCTGCCAGTGATTTTCCTTGACAATCGCAGACATGAACTGGCATATCGTTTTGCACTGAAATGTTTCCCTTAGAACTTGAAAAAAATTGCATGTATAAGGCAGCAAAAATACCTAGTAATTAGGGAATTGCGAGTTCAAGCCTCACTGATGCCACTAGTTTTCCTTGATAATTGCAGACATGAGCTGGTATATCGTCTTGCACTGAAATGTTTGAACTTTCCAACTCATCATGGTTTATTACCCGTCCTTGAGAACCCCCTGCAGAAGAACCAACCATTAGGCTCCAATAAACCAAAGAGAACTGTCCAATATTAATGACTTACCCAGCCTTTAATGCCGAAAGATGTCGTAAATCGTTTGTCACTTATTTTCCTCGACATTTTAAGGGTAAAATTTTAAGAAGTATTTGTCGTTTGATGTAGTTTATTTTACGGATTTGTATGTAAGCAGTGTAGTACTGATTTATATGTATTGAGTGTAATTGATTTCACGGTATGAATGATATAACTGCACTAACGTTTGCGATTTTGGTTAATAAAGTTTCTTACAGGGTTTTGTCTTTTTCATTGCAAATTTCCTTAAGAGATAACATCTTAAAGTCATTTTGCCAGCCTCAGCGTCGGCGGACTGTCACAAGGACAAAAGACGACGCAATAGTGATTCTCTCAGGGGAATAGCCATCGTCGAGAGCTATTGATAATCTGTGGTTTGACTATGAACTTTGATTGAAAGATAATTAAATTATGCGGCCTTTTTGTCAGTAAGGTTTTGTCAGTCAATCAAAGTGGTTAGCATAACAGAGAAATCCCAAAGTTGCAAAATTGCTCAAATGAAGTTTCTTTTGAGCGGATTTCTAGCGTTTTCCTAGCATGTATGCAACAAAAATTTTAGGGACTACCCTTTCCTGAGATTTAAAAAGAAAACCCTGCTCTGTTTAATAAAATAAAATTACACTTTTTGATGCTTTAGGTTACACTAAAACTGAGTTTCTTCATTTCCGACACAAAGCGGGATAATTGATTTTTAATTATTTAATATATTTAAAATAACTAAAATTAAAATTAATACATAAAAAATTTAATTAAATTTATTTTATTTAAAATTTATTTTATTTTATTAAAAATATATTTAAAATAATTATTTAATTATTTCAATAGTTAATTGATTTTTATTAGATTTTTGGCATAATAATGCTGACTTAGGATCTTTTGTTATTTATTCTGATCTCACAGGTTCTACAAGTTGTGGCAATATCAGCCAATCAATTAAATAGTTGAGCCACACAAGCTAAAAATATTTGTGATGGACGACAGTTAAATCCTTTAAGTTACCACATCGCCTTCATTGTATGGCCCCCAAAAAGTATTTCAAAAACCTATGCCACTATACTCTCGTGACATCTAATCTGAAAATTCCACTTACCAGCAAACGGATTGATGAAGCTAAAGCTGTAACACCTCCTGGTCTGATGACAGATTGTGTTCTGAATCCTCTCAGTATTGTTGTGACTCTGAAGTCAAACTGAACCCAATTTTCACCACCTGATGGTTCTGATCCACACCATCCTCCTTTACTGTTCAATCGGACTTTCTAAAAGATAGAAAGCTGGCATAATTATTCTATTAGGACTGGGTTAAATAAAACACGTGGGGAGGGGCTGCCGGGCCTCACACTTCTAATCTTTTACAGGAAGAAATTATGTTGGAAAAGCTGTGAATCCCAATTATTTTCATAATTTTTCTCAAAGCTTATTTTACAAATGCTTACTAAAAAAGTGCAATGGCAAAAACACTAAGGAGCATTGTCAATTTATTAACCATATTCAAGTCGTTAGGATGAATTTTGTGTCTCTCTTTGCCAGTAAGCTGTCACTGACAACACTGTTTTAATAATACAAACATCAAAGCAGAAATCTTAAAGACAAAGAATTTTATAAGAAAACTAATTGAACGTTTCGTCTGATAGCCGTCTTCGACTAAAAAACACACACACACAAATTGAACCTACGATAAAAGCGATAGAATTAAAACTAAACCGTTCCTAACCGTCGTAAACTTAAGGCCGTGATTAAGTGAACTGATGGAACTCGAAAATCCCATGTTAAAATTGAAAATTCATATTTAAAAAGTACTCAAGTATTCATTGGTGGAAGATACCGCTTTTAATATCAGGCCGTAGCTTCTTGAAGATGCTACAAAATATTTGCTAGAATTTTGCTCTATTTCCTCTAATTGCTTAGAAATCTTAGAAAATGTTTAGCTTTTTTTCAAAAGTGTACTCTATGAAGAATAGAACAAAATTGGCGCTATCATGAGCAGAAGACAATAACCTGTAAGATGATTGCAACCATTTTTCGATGTATTTTCCTATTTTCGAAGAGTCCCATAGAATATTTTCAGCTACCTAAAATTTTTATAATTTTTTTGCCAGAAACAATCGTCCCAGATCGCCCTAGAGACCACATTGACAAGCTGGTATAATTAACCTGCTATTTCCGCCAATGAATAAGTCCTATCTGAAGGGTTTATGACAATCGACGGTCTCTAGAGAATTGAGAGACAGAAGGCTGACCTAACTTCAATTTTGAAGCTCGATGTTTTATAGTTTACTTTCACGGCCTTAAACCAGTCCTAAAATCAGGGCTATATTCAGGGATTTGTTCGCGGGGTATTTTGTTTCTCCGGTTAGGGGGTTTTTACGTTTTTACGAGTAGGACAAAAATTTTGAAGGAGGGGGCTCAAACCCCCTAACCCCCACACTTGATACAGCCTAGCCAAACGTTATTACTTTAATGATGTTAAGACTCTTTCACTGATGTTTTTAGTTACAAATTTTCATTTTCTCATCGTAAG